>NC_053392.1:46665246-46696434 GCF_905171765.1 Bufo bufo
CTTTGGGCCTTAACACTCCGGTCCTTGATAATTGGGAGATCCCAGACCCTCCCTCAGCTCCTGCTCCATCATGGCACACAGTCCAGCGGAAAAGAAACCGACCTCCATCCCAACCGGGAGCATCTGGATCTCCCTTCGTGACGCGCCTCCTTGAAAGTTTATTTTTGAGGGATTGAACCCTCTGAGGCCTTCAGATGGACTATTTTTTGAGCAGAAGCTCTTAGAATTAGTGCAATTGTTTTCATTGCATTGTTTCCTCTCTTTTTTTTAATCTATTTTGTCTCAGGTATTCCCTGAGTTACCATTCTGGCCTCGCCTGTTATGGCGTCCAGTCAGGTCCCTACCAACAGGACTCTATTTGTTGCCCTCTCTCATTCCTTCACTCTAGATCTTGAGGTGGGACAGATGTGGGCTTTATTTTTCATTTTTGCTCACGTTATATTGAGTCTTGACTGGGTGATCACACCCATTGTTCCGAATTGTATATCATGTTCTTTGTCGTATATGTTGTCCTTTGTCTTTCCCTTTTCCCTTATGTCTCTTCTTCCTAGGTTCCTTATTGATGTTACACTGAGACGAGTTTCAGTATATGGAGAAGGATGCTCATTAAGGGGTCCCTCTCTGGTCATTGGCAAGTATTGTCCACTCACTCATGATTAAGTGCATTTTCTTGAACGTTAAAGGTCTCAACTCTAACGCAAAGCGACGTCTAGCTCTCACTGAATGTAAATCTCAAAGGGCAGACGTTGTTTTCCTTGAGGAGACGCATTTTGACAGAGAGGGCTCCTTTAAGTTTGCGGCCAGATCCTATCCACGAATATATTCAGCCAGTGCTGACACAAAAACTGCTGGGGTTGCTATTCTTTTATCTACTACCTGTCCTATACAAGTTGAATCCACACGGATTGATGGTCATGGTAGATATGTAATACTCCAGGCCTCCCTCCACGGTACCCCACTTATTTTATGCAAAATTTATGCCCCAAATTCGAACCAGATCCCATTCCTGAAGAGGGTTTTTCGGGAACTAGAAGAATATTTGCCGGCAGCGCTTGTTATAGGCGGAGATTTTAATGTCGCTTTTTCAGAGTATTTGGATAGATTGACCCTCGGAAATGCACCACCGTCTAGAGCCCAGCGGAAATTATCACGCCTCTTTAGAAAGCTCATTAGACAATATGCTCTGTATGATCTGTGGAGGGTCAATAATCCTTCGGCTAGGACATATTCGTTTTATTCCCACCCTCACAGGACTCATACTCGTATAGATTATTTCTTTGGGAATACACCTGCCCTTAGGATGTTGACAGATGCTGAATTAGGAAATATCACGTGGTCAGGACCACGCGCCAATCTCTGTCACGTTTAATCCAAGGGGTGCTCGTCCTAGGGTATGCCACTGGCGACTTAATGAATCTTTACTAACTAAATTGCCGACTAGGACAGGAATTGTGAAGTTCCTTGAGGAATATTTAGCCTTTAATCAACCCTCGGCCCCGTCTGTAGCTATACTGTGGGAAGCACATAAGGCGTTTTCAGAGGCAAGTGTATTAGTGTAATCACTAGATTGAAGGGATTACAATCTCCGTTATAATAACACCCTTGCCCAATTAAAACAATTAGAAGCCCGTTTAAGGACTCATCGCTCCTGTCACTTGCTACGGCGTATAGTACTCCTCCGTGCTCGATTACGTGAAATGGCTTTTGAAAAAACTAGTAAACTCCTATTGTACTCGCGTCAACGGTTTTATATGTGGGGAATAAATCGCACACTATCTTAGCCCGTCAGTTGTAGGAGTCAACCGCGACTACTACTCCAATGTCCCTGAGAACGAGCAGTGGAGACATGGTGTACGACCCCAAAGCGATACTTGACCAATTTCATAAATACTATGCTTCTTTATACTCCCTTACACCACAGACACCCTCCGACCCAGTTGATCGCCAGACACTATTTGACTCTTTTTTGGCTCAGAGTAGTATACCCAAACTATCATCAGAAGCAGGGTCTGCGCTTAATGCCCAGATCACGACTGAGGAGATTCAAGGTGTAATTTCCCAGTTACCTAATGGCAAGTCACCTGGGCCGGATGGGTTACCCTATTCTTACTACAAGACTTTTTCATCTCTTCTCATACCCCATTTATGTAAGCTTTTTAACTCATTCTTACAAGGTACAGCTATACCAGAAACCATGCTTAATCCCCATATAACTCTCATTCCGAAACCGGGAAGAGACCCCCTAGATTGCGCAAATTACCGCCCTATTGCTCTTCTAAATTCTGATTTGAAAATATTCACCAAGCTATTGGCAGATAGGTTGGCGTATTGGCTCCCGCGATTGATACACTCAGATCAGGTTGGCTTTGTGAGGGGCCGTCAGGGTGGGGATAACACGAGAAGACTTATCAATCTGATAGATATTGTCAATAGGAAACATCAACAGGCATTATTATTGAGCCTAGACGCTGAAAAAGCGTTTGATCGCTTAAGCTGGCCGTTTATGTTTTCCACCCTGCAGGCCTTTAGATTCTCTGGTCCCTTTCTCTCAGCCCTCCACTCATTATATAGCCATCCTACAGCGACAATTAAATTACCATATGCAAACTCAGCTCCTTTCCCGATTAAAAACGGCACCAGGCAGGGATGTCCACTTTCCCCTCTCCTGTTTGTGCTTTGCATTGAACCCTTAGCCGCAGCAGTCAGGTCTCACCCGGATATTCATGGAATCATGGTTAACCAAGTTGAATATAAGATATCATTATTTGCGGATGATGTTCTGCTTACTTTATCAGACCTACATATTACTACGCCCAACTTATTTGGTTTGTTAACACTGTATAGTCGGCTTTCCGGATATAAGATTAACTCCTCGAAAACAGAAGCCCTTCCCTTGAACTTACCAGCGGCTGTACTAGCTACGTTACGGTCTAACTATCGTTTCCGTTGGCAAGATGCTGCCTTGCGTTATTTAGGTGTGAATCTAGCGGCAACGTATTCTTCTATATACTCCCATAATTTCCCCGCCCTTTTTCAAGAACTTAAGCGTTTGATGGCTAAATGGATGTCTCTTCCCATATCCATGTTTGGCCGCATAGCGGCAGTTAAAATGTCCATTTTGCCAAAACTGCTCTACCTATTTGAGACCCTCCCGGTACATGTACCAAGGACGGAACTACGAGCATTGCAGGCTGGTATATTTAAATTCATATGGAATGGGAAGAGACATAGGATAGCTAGTAGTACCCTTATGGCCCTGAAATCTCAAGGGGGGTTGGCAGTTCCAGACATTACCAAATATTATTGGGCCACGCATCTTAGACGGATACCAGCATGGTCTAAACTCTATGCTTATTCCAGGTGGATGGAAATTGAAAAATTGTGGATTGCTCCGATACATCCTAACTCTTTGTTGTGGTCCCCAATTCCCCACGTTCAATTACCAGAATTATTGGGACCAATGCTACATACGTACAAAATATGGCAATATTGTAAACACCGTTTCTCCCTGGTTTCCGAGAAATCCTCCATGACATCTTTTCTGTTTACACCACTTTTCAATGCTGGATCAAAAGTCTCCTTTTTTAAACCTTGGTTTTCCAAGAAAATGTTTAGGTTTGCGGATATGATTGATTAAAGGAACACTACAATTACTTTCATTTGATGAGCTTAGAAGTTCTAGGTCACTTACGGAAGTTACTAGATATCAGTACTTGCAAATCCAGCATTTGTTCACTACATTGTTTCACTCAAAACAGGTATCTGTCCCCATGTCTTTTGAGAAGACATGTAAGCTCTCGGAGTCTACTAAGGGTCTTATATCTGAAATATATGTGCTCCTCTCCTCCCCGGCCTCTCCTGCATCTGTCCGTCATTCATACATGTCTAAGTGGGAATCGCTCTTACACCGTTCTATTTCAGTAGATGATTGGAGGTTAATTTGGCAGAGAGCTGCGATGACGTCAACGTGTGCTATTCATAGAGAGAACACTTACAAAATAATGATGTTTTGGTACCACACCCCACAGTTATTACATAAGTTTAACCCTGATGTTTCGGATCGTTGTTGGAGATGCAACACGGAGGAGGGATCACATATTCATATCTTCTGGGAATGCCAGATTCTAACCCCATTCTGGATTATGGTACAGGAAGTTCTATACAGCTTGTTTGAAATAAGATTTCCCTTAGACCCTTACATATATTTGCTGAATATCCCACACATACCTTTGAAGAAACACCTATTAAAGTTAATGTTATACATCTTGACTGCGGCTAGACGTTTGCTGGCAAGATTCTGGAAAAGGATAGATTGCCCATCACGGGCTGAACTCATAAATAGTGTATTAGAAGTCAGATGCCTCGAACATATGTCGGCTACATTGCTTGCCTCGGTGGATAAATTTGACCGGGTTTGGAAGCAATGGGACATGGTGTTTGATGTCTCAAACTGAATGAATCTGCACCTTACCCTACCCATCCTAACCCTAATGTGTCAAGTCTTGTCATTCCCCTTTGTATGTCCGAATCCTTCTTATAGTAAATTTTGTATAACTCTGCATAGTTAAAGCGAAAATAGAAACTTTGTTACTTTAGTAGCCTGTAGGCTTTTATTACAGTACTACTCATCTATGACCATTGTGTATGTACTTTCTCAGACTTATTCAATGTAGAGATATACATACACAAAAATATGATGTATGCTAATTTTTTTTTTGCTGTTCAAATGACTTCAGTTATATCTTTGTATCAGGAATAATGTACTCCAAAGTCATGCTTTTTTTTGTATGTACATGTTTATTCTTGGAAAAAATCGGCAATAAAAAGACAATTGATAAAAAAAAAAACATTTTCAGACCATGAATGATTCTTTTGATAATGTTTTGGATGTCAGTACACAGTATATTTCAAATACATCGATTTCTTCCTTAGATTTCAGGGAATTAGTACAAATAGCTTCTCTGCAGGAAATGCGCCAAGAGCAGGATGAGACTCAAACAAAATACATAAAAAAAAATTAAAACATCAAACAGTGATTTTTATCCATTACAATCGAGATCTCCTGCTCTGGATCGTTTCCAGGATCTAGTGGAAAAAGATTTATGTGCGTTACATGAATAAATATTACTGAGAAAGGAAAGGGTGGAGTGCACAACTGCACATAAGAATGGTTTCAACATATCCATGGATGAACACAATGCACTAAATGAATTAATAAACGGCTACAGTAATTAAAGAAGCTGATAAGGGTGGAGCAGTTGTTCTAAAGTGTATAAATCACAAATTTTGAAAATGTTGGGAAATTCAGCAACTTACTCCCTTACTGAAGAGCAATCCTCTCTCCCTCTATCAGAAAAAATTGCAGGATTTGGTGCAGTGTGGTTTCGCCATGGGTATTTTGAGCCAAAAAGAAATGGAATATACATACTGTATGTTGAACATCCCATCGTTTCTATCTTTCATGCTTTACCTAAGATACATAAAGGAGAGTTTCCACCCCCTATGAGACCAACAGTTGCTGGTATTGGTTCTTAGGGTACTTTCATACTTGCCGGTATTGAGTTCCGTCCTAGGGGCTCAATACCGGAAATAAACTGATCAGTTTTATTCTAATGCATTCTGAATGGAAAGCAATCCGTTCAGAAAGCATCAGGATGTCTTCAGTTCAGTCCTTTTACAGTATTTGGACGAAGAAAAAAAATGCAGCATGTTGCATTTTTCTCTCCGGCCAAAAATCCTGAACACTTGGCGGAATGCCGGATCCGGCATTTTTTTCCATTGAAATGTGTTAGTGCCGGATTTGGCATTAAAATTGCCGCATTGATGGATCCGGTCTTTCGGTCTGCACATGCACAGACCTTTAAAAATGTAAAAAATAAATAAATACCGGATGCGTTTTGCCAGATGACACCGGAGAGACGGATCTGGTATTGCAATGCATTTGTGAGACGGATCCGTCTACAAATGCTGTCCATTTGCAATCCAGCAACGCAAGTGTGAAAGTACCCTAAGGCCTCATGCACATGACCGTTTTTCGGGTGCAGAGCCATTCACTTCAATGGGACCGCAAAAGATGCGGACAGCACTCCGTGTGCTGTCCGCATCCGTTGCGCCGTTCCGAGGCCCCGCAAAAAAAATATAGCATTTCCTATTCTTGTCCGTTTTGCGGACAAGAATAGGCATGTCTACAATGGCTTTTTGCAGATCCACGGTTTACAGACCGCAAAAAACTGAATGGTCGTGTGCATGAAGCCTTACTGTGAGAAATTATCAGAGTGGGTGGATTCTCTCCTGCAACCTTTGGTACCGCTAATTCCCGGATATTTGAAAGATTTACGTACTGTATTGAAGGCTTGCGACAGTTTGTGGAATGCTAATTATGAATGGATAACAGCAGATGTGGTATCGTTATATACCAATATTCCCCATCAATTAGCGATACAAGCTTTACAGTGATTTTTGGTTTCTTATAGTGATTATACCACACAGCTCCAAGATTATATTTGCAAGGTTACGCAATTTTTCAATTCAAGAATAGTTTTTTTTCATGCTTAATGGGGCAAAATTTTCATGGCTTGGTGGGAAAGACAGTTTTTATTTATGGAAGCTAACCCTTTTTTGGATAATATCAACTGGTATGGACACTACATGGACGATCTGTTGATTATATGGGTCGGCGATGTGGCGGACATTCCAGCTTTAGGTGGATACTTCAATGAGGGGATAGATACAATCAGATTTAGCATCCATCATGATCCGAAATCTATAGTATTTCTGGACCTGCATTTATATGGTGATTCCGCCAATTCAGTAATTTCAACATCAACCCATAGAAAATAGACGGCTGACAATACTACCCTTTTAGCGACTTCATGTCACCCACCTCATGTGACAAGGAACATACCAAGGGGCGAAATGTTGCGAGCAAGACGCAACTGTTCGGATAGTACTGTATTTATGAGGGAAGCAGATAATATCGCTAGCATATTGCTCGCGAGAAATTATGCTACACGGTCTATAGAGGAGGCCAAAAAATGGTCTCTCTCTTTAGACAGAAAGAAATTAATATTTCCCCAAAAGGTAGTTTTTGGATAGGAAAATAACAAAAAAAGATTAAAAAAGGGAGGCCAGCAACTTTTGTGACAGGTTACAGTAAGGAATACACGGAGATTTGTAATATCATAAAGCGACATTTCCCTGTATTAAACTTTGACCAGGAGTGGAAAGGGTTAGTCAATGAGGGGGTTAAATGTGTGGCCCGCAGAGCCACAACCATAGGACAAAAAATCAGCCCCAGTCTTTTCAAAGGAACTCCACCTACGTGGCTCACCTATAAAGGGAGCTACAAATGTGTCAGTAACAGATGTATCCGCTGTAGATACATGTCAGTGTGTCACAATGTGAATGGCAAGAATTACACCATAGAACAATATCTGAACGGTAACACAGATTATGCAATTTATTTAATCACCTGCAGAGATTGTCTTCTACAATATGTCGGTTGCACTACAAAACAAATAAAAAGCAGAATACGCAAACATTTATTAGATATACCATATTATGAAACTCGCAATGTATCTGCAGCCAGTTTTCACTTTGCCACTGTGCACAAAGGAGATCCAAGAGCGTTTTCTGATCAGGGAGTGGAAAGGGTTACTCTTCCCATTAGAGGAGGAGATCACAAACGAAAACTCCTCCTCAGCCATGAGGCATATTGGATGTTTGAATTGGGAAGTTGCTTTCCCACAGGTCTGAACAGAAAACACAATCTGATTTCACAACATCGTTAAAAGAACTATTTTTATCGTTTTTCAGTACTGTAGTATATACATGTTGTCTTTTCTTTTTGATGCTTTGGGTGTTGGTTTTTAGTGTCTGGTTGGTTCTCCTCCCCTTTTGAGCATTTGATGCCGAAGTCTTGATTACCTGGTGCACCACATGTTTAGGCTACATGCACACGACCGTATGTGTTTTGCGGTCTGCAAATTGCGGATCCGCAAAAAAAAAAAACGGATGACATCTGTAGTTCATCCGCTTTTTTTGTGAATCCATTGTAACAATGCCTAAAACGGACAAGAATAGGACATGTTCTATTTTTTTTGTGGGGCTACGGAACGGACATACTGATGTGGACAGCACACGGTGTACTGTCCGCATTTTTTGCGGACCCATTGAAATGAATGGGTCCGCATCCTATCCGCCAAAAAAAAATAATAGAACGGACACGGAAACAAACAACGTTTGTGTGCATGTAGCCTTATAGAGAGGTTAACATTCACTTTTCTGTATGTCATGAGTAAGGACCGAGATTGTGGAGTCCGAAACACGTAGACATCGCGGATCTTGTATGTGATTCGTGTTTGGATAAGGCTACATTCACACTCGCGTTTGGTGCGGATCCGTCATGGATCTGCACAAACGCTTCCGTTCAGATAATACAACCGCATGCATCCATTCAGAACGGATCCATTTGCATTATCTGTAACATAGCCAAAACGGATCCGTCTTGAACACCATTGAAAGTCAATGGGGGACGGATCTGTTTTCTATTGTGCCATATTGTGTCAGTGAAAACGGATCCGTCCCCATTGACTTACATTGTGTGTCAGGACGGATCCGTTTTCCTCTGCATAGTCAGGCGGACACCAAAATGCTGCAAGCAGCGTTTTGGTGTCCGCCTTCAGAGCGGAATGGAGACTGAACGGAGGCAAACTAAGCGGATCCTTTTCCATTCAGAATGCATTAGGGCAAAACTGATCCGTTTTGGACCGCTTGTGAGAGCCCTGAACGGATCTCACAAATGGAAAGCCAAAACGCCAGTGTGAAAGTAACCTAACAGTTTTTTATTGTTATTAATAAAGCTGCAAGTTTTTATGGGAAGCTGGACCACAAGTTTTTTCTTTGGACTATTTTTGTTGTATAGATGTTGGAAAGTTTCCACATATATCACCAAAATGGACATTTAAAAATGCAAAATTTGTTTATGGAGTGCTATAAATGTTGAAGGAAACCTGCCATGGCCAAAGAACTTTTAAAAATGCATCTGTAGATGTTTTCATAAGTCTGAGTTATCCATTTTGGAATAGTAACTTTCCATGATTGTATCTTAAAGGGGTTGTCTGGGTTCAGAGCTGAACCTGAATATACCAAGAATTTCACTCAGGCAGGCCCTGTGATATTGGCATTGGAGCATGAAATGCTCTGATGCTCTCCCTAGGATCGTGCAGGGCAAGGTTTTTTTGTTTATAGTAACACACTGCTGGGCAGTGATGTCACCGGCTCTGATGGGCGGGCTTTAGCGCTGCCCTAGTCATTTTACAGGTTAGGTCAGCGCTAAAGCCCCTCCATCAGTCATAATGTCACCGGGCTCACTGCTAGGCGGAAGCCTCCACCTAGCTTACCCTATGGAGAGCCGGTACTTCACTGGATAACATCCATAAAATGCCTTTGCCCTGCACGATTCAGTGCAGGGCAAAGGAGAGTATCGGAGCATGAAATGCTTCAATGCTCATAACAGGGGGGCCAAGTGGGGAAAAATGTGGGTATGTCTGGGTTCAGCTCTGAACCGGAGCATGAAATGCCCCGATGCTCATAACAGGGAGGCTGAGTGGGGGGAAATGTGGGTATATCCAGGTTCAGATCTGAACCCGGACAACCTCTTTCATTGTTGTGTGAGGGAACCCTAAGGGGGATCTTCCATCCCATTTAATAAGCTGGTCATCTACCTTTGAACCCTTACCAGCTCTCTTATAACCTTCTTAGAATCTGAAGCCCAAAACTGAGATCAAGATATGGCCTTACAGGGATTTATAAAAGAGTAATAGTACATTGGTCACAGATATTTATCGCTCTTTTTATACCTGACATTGAGTACTGCTGCTTAGCTCTTGTTCACAGTGGATTATTCTTCTGCGGTGGCATTAAAAATCCAGCTGGAAAATTTATTTTGCATGTCCAGAAACCTCATTCACATACATGGGATGTACATTATCATTGGTGTACCAAATGCAATAAATGTGAAAATAGGTGATAACCTGGATAGGAAACCATGCATTTTGAATGGTAATATGTCGTTTGTAAAAACGCAAACCGGCTGAAGTTATTTTGTAGAGGACCCTTGAGAGAAAAACGTGATGTGACTCTGATGTGTGAGTAATCTGTTCTACAAAACCTGGAGATGACGGGGATTGAACCCGGGGCCTCATACATGTAAAGCATGCGCTCTTCCACTGAGTTTCATCCCTACTTTAGAGCATGTTGTACTATTCTTTTTTGCAATTATGTCCCTGCTGAATTTAAAGGGTCACTGTACTTTCACACAATTTTATTTCATTTAATAGAGAATGGTGTAACTAGCAAATTTCTAAATCACTTCATTTAAAAAATACGCGTCCATCCACCTGAAAAAAAAAGCTGTAAATTCATGACCACTAGGGGTCTCACCTTCACCTAACTTGCAGTTGACTGCCTGCTGTCAGGCAAGATTTGGCCCTTGTAACAGACTCAGAAGACGGCTCATAGGAAATGGGGGCATGTCAGAGCTAGCTGAGATCCTGAGCCTGATAAAACACCTGCTTCTACACTGCCTCCTGTGTGTCTGTAAGTGTGATTTATCCCTCTCTATCAGCGTTCTAAGCTGCCTAGAGGAAAACAGGAATAGGGAGAAGTAAGTTTACTGCATACAGTACTGGCACATTCAAGTCAGGGGGACATCCACTGCTTGTGAGTGAAATACATCTAGCTGTGCAGATGAAACAGGGAATATTATGTCTGAAGGAGACTTTTGGGAATCCCAAACATAACTGTTCCTTTACAGTTATGATTGCACAAAGAAGCACAGCCATTATGCAAACTATTTTTGAAAACTAAGGTAGGCTTTAAGGGGGTCATTTACAAACAGATATATGCCACTTTTTTCACAGATTGTGGCGCAAAGGTTATTTGCCTGCCAATCTGTGACTTTTTCCCCTTTTCTGCCGCTCACGCCAAGTCTAAAAAAAAAAAAGAAGTGTGGTGTGGGTTGGGAAAAGGGCGGGCCGGCAGGCCTGTCTCATTTATCATTTTCTACGCCTGTTTTAGGCATAGAAAATGGTCTAAATCTACGACAGCTCCCTTGATTTAGACAAGTGTAAAGTCCGCCTAAGTTATGTAAAGGCCGGCACCGCTACATAACTTTGGCGGATTTACTGCCAGCGCAGGATGGATGAATAACGGCGTCTAAATCGCCAGTTTTTATAAATGTCCACTTAAGTCTTTCCGATGCTCAGAAAATAAATCTATTATTTAGCAGCAACATATACCACAGCACTGTTTTCCTTTTATTTGCATGATATTCCTTTTCACTTTTCTACTTCTACCCAAAATACCATATAAATGTGAGCACACCAAGCAGGTCAGATGGACTGCTGTGGCTACAGCATATAACTAGGGTTCGTGTGCTGTCCGTACCTTTAGACTTTTAGAGGCATAGGGCTGCATAGAAGCTGCAGATTTTGAACTGGAAAATAATTTGCAACATTGCTTCATTTTTCATTGTAACTGCATGACAATTATGAGGCAACTCAATTAGTAATTTGAGGTGTGGACCAACCATTATTAGGGCTGGTATCTGAGTTTTTTTTAAAGGTAACCTGTGATCAACTTTATGCTGACCTCTCTGAGGGCAGCATAAATTAGTGACATCAATGCTAATTTCAGCGGTGTGTCATGCATGAGCTAAAAGTAAGTGGTTGCTGAGAACCAGCCTCATAATCATTGCAGCCCAGGCCTTGAAAATAGTCAAATTTACCTGAGAAGAATCCTGGTTATTCATAATCTCCTGCTCTCTCACCCATCTGCTGATGATTGGTAGTTCTCTCCTAGAGAGAAAGGGAGAAAACTAGGTAGAAGACTGTCAGTCATCAGCAGGTGGGCAGGAGAGCAGGAAGTCATGAATAACCAGGACTCTTCTCAGGTGGCCGGGACTCTTTTCCAGGCCCAGTCTGCAATGATTGTGATGTTGGTTCTCGACAACCACTTACTTTTAACTTTTAAATGACAGACCACTGACATCAACTCACCTGTCTCTACTTTATTCTCCCGTTAGTATGGGCAGCACAAAGTTGATGACAGGTTCCCTTTAAACTCTTTCAGTTGCTTACAAAACATAGAGATGCCAAGGAGTTAATTCAGGACATCAAACATGGGGCGTTTGCAGTTTACCACTGACCTACATGTCCATATATTAGAATCAAGGTTCGCGAGTCTAGTGTTTTTTTTGTGTCATGTAATAATTGCCTTTTTTATGTACACTGGTGTCTAAAGCCCCATACACATTAGTGTACTGTGTACTAGGAACCTAAACAGGTGATGTCAGGGGGAGAGATAGATTAGGCCAGTGATGGCTAGGCTTGGCACTCCAGCTGTGGTGAAACTATGACTCCCAGCATGCTCCATTTATTTCTATAGAGTTCTTGGGAGTTGTAGTTTTACCACAGCTGGAGTGCCTAGGTTAGCCATCACTGGATTAGGCGAACTGAATTTTTTTGCCCCTTCCTTTTGTTCATCCAGAAGACAAGCCACCATCAGAAAAGATTGTTTGGCCCACAGCTATTGAATGTGTTTGGCCAGTGTAGTGTTTCCATAACCTAGGGGATAAATATTGGGGAATTTATCATGAAGGTAATATTTGAAGTCAGTTTTTCTTGAGTCTGCATTGGTGTCCTGCATTGACCAAATCTATTTAAGCCTTAATTACAGTATCTATCAGGCAGCTTCAACTCAGCTGGAAGACATGTATGAAGCATCTCCAGATGTGGTTTATTTTCAGGCTGAATCCTTGTAATTATACACAAAACAGTAGGTGAAAAGATTATTTTAAATTCAGAATTTGCTCTGCCTAAGACCTTCCCATTCTTCAGCTTTATACAGTTGACCCCTCATGCTACCCCCTACCCATTCAGATGTCCTTAACTTCCCCTGACCTAAATTACCTTTCCTGGATGTCCTATGGCAGCACTGTCATAAATGGGTTAAAGCCCCCTAGGTACAACTAGACAGACAGGTTAGTAAGCAGTAGTCATCAATCAATCAATCAATCAATCAATCACCATGGCCCCTATAAAGCTGAGTAGGAAGAAGTAGACAGTACATTTTATTTCTCTCTCTCAAAGTCTCACTATATTCTGCCACCTACAGCCATTTCTCCAGTGCTTTCAAAGCCTTCCCAGGCTCCGTGTCTATGTCTGTATACTGACTCCCTTCTCTAAGAGGTAGGTGCGGTCTGAAATCTGCATCAGAGTTCCTCTGTGACACTCCTATGACTTCTTGGCAGAAGATCTATTGGGGTCAAACAGTGGCCGGCCAATGTACAGTGTCATCCAATACTCATTTCTGTAACCTGTTTCTTCCAAAATTTTCTTGTCACTAGATAATGGTAAGGTTAAAAAGAGCCCACAAAGAAAGCAAAAAAAAAAAAAAAAAGGTCGGCACTACCTTATTCCTGTTCCAATCAGCTAAAACTCCTCAAGAGCTCTTCAACAAAATGAAAAAGCAGCACTTACCAATTAAAATATCCCCTTTATTAGTGTATCAACCATCCATAAAATACACCGGCATGAGGATACAGTATGCAGTAGCAAGGCAACGGCCATTTTGAACTGACTGCACTTCCACAGGGCTGGGATACATCTCATGGATCTTCCTGCAAATTCCCATATTACACCGTCACTAGAAATTTCCCATGGCTGTATTACACACAAGACTCAGACATTCTTCCTCTGTAATTCACTTGCCTGCCCTTCAGCTTTTCATCTGCTTCAAGGGTTTTACCAGTACCACATTAATTCTAACAGGGTCTCTAAGGATGCAAGGTGACCCATATCTCAACAATTGGCGGATAAAGGCATCCTTCAAAGAACAGCTTCTCATGGATCTGCACACAAACATACAGCTGTTACAGGATAATGGCTCCTTGATCTACAGTATTTCAAGGAGCCACAACTAATCCCAACTCGGGAGCTGAAATACCAGGTTTCATTCTAATCTCTCGTAGGCTAACAATAAAGTTGTCTTCATAGAGCAGAGATACAATCATGAAGTGGGCAGGTCACCTCTCTCCTCACCCCAAAGTGTCCTCTTGCTATGACAAGAAAATTTTGGATCTCCTAACTTTATCATAGATGTAATACTATGGGCCATATTTCATATTCACTCCTCCAAGACAATATACACTCATTGGAACAAATGACCGCCAAAGCAGTATAAACTACTGTGCGGTGACAATACACAAACCACCAAAAATACAATACCACACATCAAATATGAATACATCCTTCATTACATCATAAAAAAAACAATTAGATAAATAAAATCATACAAATATGCAGTGTGGACTCACAATACAGTCAGCCCTCCAGTCCATACTGCATATTTCTATGATTTTATTCAAAAAAAATTTAATGATGTCGTTGGGACAAAGGTCACAATTCGCTAAGGTGCTGAAGTGGTAGCTAAAGCCCAGCATCCGCTACATGGTAAAATTTGATTCCTTAGCCTCAGAAAAATCTTTGCTGCGGAGGACTCTGTCTGTGACTTGGGTACACATGTGGGTCCAGAAAATGTTGCACAGGAAAAAGGGATTGTCATCCAACCTGAAAGACCTCAGGGCTTTTTAGACTGGCCATAGCTCACGTCCAACCTTACACTCGCAGCTATCAAATGCTTGTTTAGTAAAGCTAATTTACCAAATGGTGTATATCAAAACACAGGCTGCAAATAACTTTATCCAGGGTAGCGGAGCCTCAACTCTACAGTCTTGTCTCAGATAGTAAGGAACTGGGAAAACCAACTCTGGATGCTAGGAAAAACTAACATATCCAACTTTTCTCTATGTATTGCTGTCACCATGTTCTAGATTCAGATGGCCTATCGATCAGCTGGGAGGAGAAGCTGGTGTACATATATCCTCAGATCCCCCATTAGTGCTGAGAGTGCTCAGAAAGAGTCATTCTCCCATGGTGGCCTTGCATGGTCTGGTTCTTGTTTCTGTGGCCAGTTACTGGAGTCTGACAACCATTTCGGATCTGATTCCTTAGCCTCAGAAAAATCTTTGCTGCGGAGGACTCTGTCTGTGACTTGGGTACACATGTGGGTCCAGAAAATGTTGCACAAGAAAAAGGGATTGGCCTGAAGAAGCGCTTAGGTGCGAAACGGCCGTCGCCTTTTGACCTGTGTCAGCACTGCATGTATGTTAGTCCGCCTCCAGCCGCATATGTACTCAGCGTTGTATCTCCAGCCATCATGTATTCAGCCCTGTGTATTCAACAATGATATATTCAGCCATGATGTACCCAGCTTTGGAGGAAATAAAAGAAGATTGCACCAATTGGTGAGTGCCGCCTATACATTTTTTTATTTGCATAATAATAAGCTTCCTTATAATAGCACTGAACTGGAACTGTGATAGAGTGCTCCCATCTCTATGTGTGAAAAAATACTCCCAGGACTGTCCCTTCTAATCATATGTACCAGCAAATTGCTTCTACTGGGCGTTGTGGGCCGCCTCCATGCATTATTGTGACCCATATCCCGACCCTTGACTGCTCTGTTTTGGAATGAGCTATAAAAAACATCTCCTTTTCACTGAGCGCCTGCACATCCTGAAACCCGAGGCCGTTTTTAATGCTGCCAACAACTCACCCACTCTAAATGCACCTGAAAAAGCTATTAGGTAAGCTGTGGTAAATAGGCAAGTCTCGTACTCATTTTTGTATATTCTCCATAATGGTCCAATTAACTTATCCAAACCTATTCTTTACCCTAGATTGTTGTCTCACCCAACCCTTCAGTACTCTCCCTACTGAGAACGATGTGCCTAGGTCTTCACCACACCGTTTTGTAAAAACTGGTTGCGGTCTTACCTTTTGGATCCTTGCCTCTTCTCATCTCACCCAGTAGTT
The DNA here is from genome assembly GCF_905171765.1 of Bufo bufo. Classification (NCBI taxonomy): domain Eukaryota; kingdom Metazoa; phylum Chordata; class Amphibia; order Anura; family Bufonidae; genus Bufo; species Bufo bufo. The sequence goes on from NC_053392.1 coordinate 46,681,185, forward strand.
TCCACAACAACTGTGTATTACTTTCACCAGCATACTTTCCCTTCACATCTGTCCATGTCTTCTATGTCCTGTAGGCTGTCCAAGTGCTGTCTTCCACAGAGTTTCTGACCAGGACATCTAGGATGGGATCACAAGCTGCCAAACATTGTTAGGGCATGATTCACTTAATATGAGCACTGAGGTCTAGTCTGAAAAAGTCCTGTCATTTTCCCCTGGATAGCACACACCATCTACCATCCGAATATGCACCAAAACCTACAGAGAGTGCTGTGTCTATAAACAGCTTCAACTTCTGATTTGATTCTGGTTCCTACCACCACAGTGCTGCCTCATTAAACTATGTCAGGAATCTATCCTATATTATTAAATCGTCTCTCAATTCCTTTGTTATTCTCATCTCTTTCTTCACCCCCATCATACTCAGTTCTTACCGTCTATATAATGCCGTATCAGAATTGATGGGAAGATGGATGGAGCTAAATTCAGGGCAATCCTGGAGCAAAACCTGTTAGAGGCTGCAGAAGACTTAAGACTGGGGAAGGGGTAATCTTCTAGCAGGACAACGACCCTAAACATCCAACCAGAGCTACACTGGAATGGTTTAGATCAAAGCATATCCATGTGTTAGAATGGCCCTGTCAAAGTTTAGGCCTAAATCCCATTGAGAATCTGTGGCAAGACTTGAAACTTACAAATCACTGCCTATGGGGGGCGCCAAAAGGCAGCGATTTGTACTTTAATAGGTGACGCAAACACAAACATTTAACAGCAACTTTTGCTAGGTGTGCGCTAAGACTTGAAACTTGCTGTTCACAGACGTTCTCCATCCAATCTGACTGAGCTGGAGCTGCAAAAAAAAAAAGAGGTGTAATTGCAGTGAAAAGTGGTCCTACAAAGTATTGACTCAAGAGGGCTGAATACAAATGCACGCTACACTTTGCAGCATTGGGTTCAGAGCTAGACATGTCCCTGGGGTCATCTATGGGGTAGTAGATGTATTAACCAGGGTAAATCACATCAAAATTATTCAGACTAGCCCCCAATGTTCACATGTTAAGTGAACCATGCCCAAGACTCTGAGAAATATTCTGAAGTCTAGTCTAGATTTGCTAAATCTTTACAGGAAATGGGGGTCCCAGTGGCACATTAGAAAACTGTTGAACCAACTACAAAGCTTTCATATTTGGGAATTGAAATTCTTATTTTACACACTTGAAATTGACTCCATAGACAGTTGGTGTAGGTTACCAGCAGAAAAAAGGTGATAACTTTGAAAAAAAAAATCTGTAGGAAATACGTGGGCTTTGATAAAGTCACATTGGAGGAGATACAATCATTGCTGGAGTCCCTTAACTTTGCGTGTCGTGTTACGGTGAAGGCATTCTGTAGACGGTTAGACGTGAGTACGGTGGGGGTGAATAAAGAACACCACAAGATAAAAATAGCAAAAGGAATTGAGAGAGGTTTTAATAATATGGGATAGATTCCAGACAGAATTTAATGAGGTAGCACTGCGGCTGTAGGAACTAGACTCAAATCAGAAGTTGAGGCTGTTCACAGATGCAGCAGGCTCTTTAGGTTTTGGTATAGGAATATGGAAAGAGGAGTATAAGACTTGCCTATGAATTTAATGGCTTTCTTAGGAGCATTTACAGTGGGTGAGTTGGAGGTAGCATCAAAAACTGTGAAGTCAGGTTTCAGAATGGAGCGAACCACATGTGCATAATTTGATGGGAGCCATGATGTCATGGCAACCTCCAAGTTATGGTTTTTATTATAACATTACTTACCTGATTATAAGTGTTTGGATTGATCCCAGGCACATGCTTGATCTCGGGGTCTTGAAGACTGCTGATTGGTGATTCTCCAACGGACATCCAGAACCTATAAAGGCAGAAAACATCGTCATTGGCGCATTCTCGTAAGTGAAATATTCAGATAAGGACCTGCTCTGCTACTCGTCATGGAGGATCTCCTTAAACAGCTAATTTTGAAGGCCGAACACCAAGGAGGCGAAGCCTGGCTACGCCGCTGCCTTCAGCTTCCCTCTGGACAAGAAGTCATTCCGCCCATTCCTTCCTCTGATCTTGTCTGCCCAGGACGCAGCGCGAGCCCTCATCCAATCGATGAAATCTCCCTCACTGGCGCGCGCATGCGCAGTGAATCTGAGGTTACATCTCCAGTCAGGAAGCGCAATAGGAAGGAAAAGAGGGCATATTCTCCATCCCAATATGCGCCTCCTTCTTCTATTAGGAAATCCAACCTACAGCCATCTACCGTTAACAGAGGGGCCAGTAATTCTCATCGCAGACGCAACATTTCTTCAACTGCCACTCTGCAGTCCGCTTGTGCAGCACCCACCAACCGCCTGATCAACAACTCAGTGGTGAGATACCTATCGATCCCGTTATAAGTGACTGCGCTCTGCAGGGCACTTCTACTCAGGACAATTCAATTCCAGTCATTGACTCTTCTTTAAAAATTCAATTATTTAATGAATTTATTCAATTCTTAAAGGGAACCTGTGACTAGTTTTATGGTGTCCTAACTAAGGGCAACATAAATAAGTGACTGATTCTCTTAGCACAATGCTGGGTCACTTTCTTTAATTGACCCAGTCAATCTGCCAACATCTTGTATTGAAAAGCTCCAGCTCATAATGATGAGTCATGAATATTCATGAGCTCCTGACTCTTCCCGCCTACCTGCTGCTGATTGACAGTTATTTTCCATATGAATCAGCAGCAGGTGGGCAGGGGAGTGGCTATAGCTGTTAATTAAATAAACGCTGGACTCAATGACATCACGCTGGACTCAAATCAGCTCATTAGCATGCGGCATCTTTGTGTGTATATTATGAGGTAACCATCTGTCACACCAGTAAGTGAATACATCTAAGGCACTTTTTAGTAGTTAATGATTGTATATAATTAGTTAGAATATAATCAAAGATCCACATGACAGGTTCCCCTTAAATAAGCAATCTGTTGCACCTGGCAATGTTTGGTCTGAGCCTGCCACTTTTAGCCAGTCCAACATTGGCATTAATGTAACAGATGTCACTCCAGTTTTACCTATCTCTCCTGCTGTTAACACATCAGATCTCTTTGTCCCGGAGCTTGAACACAGTTCTGGGATCAGAGAGACGGTTGTTAAAGAAGTTATGGCTTGTCAAGTATCCCCTTTAGGTTTTCACCTCTCTCATATTGTTAAGGAAAAAATTTGGAGGAGAGATTATATCGAAATTTTTTCCTTATTACCCTCCTCCAATTAAATTGTTAAAAACGAATCTTCCAAAGACAAAAAAACAGAGTCAGATGATAAGAAGAAACCGCTACAAAAAAACTCTCAATTGGATTCAGGCATTTTGCATTTACGCCGCTGTTTTAGGGGAAAAGCACCCCTCTTTGTGTACCGGTCTCTTCTATCACATTGACTCTACAGTATATTAGAAGCATACAGGAACTTTGGAGGCATGGGATGGTGTTCTTATGACGAATCTTTTCGCCAAAGATTGCGGTCTATCCTAATTTAAGCTGGGGTAACAAAGACGTAGGCTTATGGTTGAGCCTTATGCTCCCCAATAAAAACTACCTTTTCCGTCAACAATCTAATTCCAATAATCTCAAAAAAGTAGGGGTGCACCGAAATGAAAATTCTGGTCCGAAACCGAAACCGAAAATTCAGGATGCCCTTGACCGAAAACCGAAACTGCCTTTTTGCCCAAATACTTTTAAAATACTTTTTTTTTAATGATTGGCGCTGTTATGGAGAGGGGGATCTGTGGGTGGCGCTGTTATGGAGAGGGGGATCTGTGGGTGGCTCTGTTATAGAGAGGGGGATCTGTGGGTGGCGCTGTTATGGAGAGGGGGATCTGTGGGTGGCGCTGTTATGGAGAGGGGGATCTGTGGGTGGCGCTGTTATGGAGAGGGGGATCTGTGGGTGGCGCTGTTATGGAGAGGGGGATCTGTGGGTGGCGCTGTTATGGAGAGGGGGATCTGTGGGTGGCGCTGTTATGGAGAGGGGGATCTGTGGGTGGCTCTGTTATGGAGAGGGGGATCTGTGGGTGGCTCTGTTATGGAGAGGGGGATCTGTGGGTGGCGCTGTTATGGAGGGGGGGGGATATGTGCACTGTTATGGGCATAACAGTGCACAGATCCCTTTCCCCATAACAGTGCACAGATCCCTTTCCCCATAACAGTGCACAGATCCCCCCTCCCCATAGCAGTGCACAGATCCCCCCTCCCCATAGCAGTGCCATAGACCGATCCCCCTACCCATAACAGCCCCGGCCCTGCTGCTCACAGCATCACTCACTGCATCTTTATTTTACCTTACAATCGTGACGCTCCAGTAAGAACTCTGCAGGCAGAGCGGAGGGCGGCGTAACGTCACTTACTCACGTGACGCACCTGCTCCGCCCACTTTATGAATGAAGGAGGCGGAGCAGGCGCGTCACGTGAGTAAGTGACGTTACGCCGCCCTCCGCTCTGCCTGCAGAGTTCTTACTGGAGCGTCACGATTGTAAGGTAAAATAAAGATGCAGTAAACCGCCCACCCGCAGATGGTGGGTGACAAATCCTACACCCCAAATTTTCGGCCGATATGTAACAATATCGGCCGAAATGGATTAGGTACATTTTCGGCCGATATTTCCGGCTGCCGGAATTTCGGTGCACCCCTACAAAAAAGGTATCTGCTTTGCCTACAACGAGGCTTACTGCAGATGGCAATCCAATTGCAGGTACCGCCACAAATGTTCCTACTGTGCCGGACCTCACCCAGCTAACAAATGCTTCAAAAAACAAGGGATTCATTTTCCAAATTCCAGCAGAGACATTCAATCAAATAAGTCAGGTGACACCACTGAATTTACAAAGATTACTCCAGTGGTTAAAGCTTTATCCAAACATACAGATGGCTAAACTTCTATATTTATAATAGTTTTTCCAGGGTTTTTTACGTACCTCAATTCGACGGTCCAGGTTGTGTTATTGTTGAAAATGCAGCTTCTGTAAAGAAAAATTTAGATATTGTTAAGGAAAAGATACTGTCTGAAATTTCTACAGGCAGAATAGTGGGTCCATTTGATTTTCCTCCCTTTGTTAATTTCCGTGTTTCCCCTTTAGCTATTGTTCCTAAAAAAGAGCCTAATTCTTACCGTCTTATACACAATTTATCTTTTCCAAAACATTCTTCTCTAAATGACGAAATCGACAAGAATAAAGCTAGTGTTAAATATTCTTCGTTTGATCAAGCTTTGAATTTTCTTCAAAAAGCTGGTCGACACGCTCTTCTAGCTAAAGCTGACATTAGGTCTGCTTTCAGATTATTACCAATAAATCCTAATGGTTATAATTCTCTTGGTTTTAAATTCCTTAATAAGTTATTTTATGATATGGCCCTCCCCATGGGTTTTACTTTATCTTGCTTCTATTTCGAAGCCTTTTCCACATTTTTGCACTGAATAGTGGAAGTTCATTCAGATACTGGATTTATTCTACATTACCTTGACGACTTTTTATTTATAGGTCGTAGGGATACTCCAGAATGTATGAATCTCCTTCACAAGTTGATCTGTATTGCTGATTATTTTAATATCCCCCTGGCAATGGAAAAAACTGTTTTTCCTACTACTTCTTTGAAATTTCTAGGTATTTACATCAATACAGATGCTATAGAGTTCAGTATTCCGTTTGAAAAAAATTCTGAAACTATCCAGCTCCTACCCTTTATTGCTAGCAAGGAAAAAACTACTCTTAAACATCTTCAGTCTTTACTTGGATCTTTAAATTTCATTACTAGAGTGATTCCCATGGAAAGGGTCTTCTCTAAAAGACTTTATGCAGCCACAGAAGGTAAGTCTACTCCTTACTCTCATATAAGAATAACCAGAGAATTAAAATAGGATTACTATATGGTTACAATTTTTGAACAACTTTAATGTACACACAATTTAGAAAAAAAATAAAATTAGACTCCGACACTCTATCTTTTTATACAGATGCATCAGGTGCCATCGGTTATAGAGCCTTTTTCAACAATAGCTGGTCTGCAGAAAAATGGCCCCAATCTTTGATTGAGAACAAAAAGTATTCAAAAAATTTATTTTTTCTTGAACTCTTCCCTGTTATGGTTTCGTTATTAATTTGGTTCGACAAATTCCAAAACAGGCAAATTTTATTATGCTCAGACAATATGGGAGTTGTTTTTTCCATAAATTGTCTGTCGTCCAAGTCTCCTTTGGTATCATCATTATTACGAAAATTGGTATTACATTGTCTTAAGTACAATATATGGCTAAAAGCAAAATTTATCCCAGGTAAAAATAACAATCTTGCTGATGCTTTATCTCGTCAGCAGCTCTCGAATTTTTTTGCAATGGCACCTCAAGCTTCTCTGAAAGGAATTCCATGTCCAGATCACTTGTGGAGTATTATGGAAGATTAACTAACAAAATTTTGGCCCTTTCGTTAGCCAAAAGTACATGGGCAGCCTATTCTGCCGCATGGCTCGAATGGAAGGAGTTCTGTGAAATAAGTCATTTAGCAGCTTCTGAATTTGTGATGGAGAATTTCAATTTATTTATAATTCATTTATGGAAAAGGCTTAACAGCTGAGTCTATTTCAAAAAAGTTATCCGCTATTTCTTTCTTTTTCAAATTAAATGGTCACAACTCCATCTTGAATAACTTTAAAATCAAACAAATTAAAGGTATTAAAAGATCCTCTGTTCCTAGAGAAAGAACCAATCAGTTATCCATCCATCAAATAGCAGGAATTTTAAATCAATTACCTTGTGTATGCTCCTCGGTCTACGAGACATGTTTGTTTTCTGCAGCTTATTCTTTAGCATTTTTGCAGCACTTCGAATTGGTGAAATTGCAGCAGAAAATAAACATTCTGGTCCCCCCCCCCCCTACTCATCTCCGACATATTAATTGGTAAAGAGCAAATGAAACTATTCATTAAAGATCAAAGACCGATCAAATGGGAAAAGGTGTTTGGCTTACGCTGAACAAATTTTCTTCTAAGTCTATATGTCCCTTTGAAAACAAGTCTAAGAGAGAAAACATTTTTGGCTTTATTCACTCACGCCGATGGCTTCTACTTAACAAAATACCAATTTAATTTTGTTCTTAATAATTGTCTGATAAGATTAGGCTACATAAACCAAAACATTTCTGCGCATTCTTTTCGTATAGGCGCAGCAACATTTGCGGCAAAAATAGGCTTAGATAATTCTATTATAAAACGCATAGGTAGATTGAAGTCCAATTATTTCAAAATGTATATTAGACTTAACCTTCTCATTCATTAATTTCAGGAACAAAACTGAACATATGGATTTTAGGTGACGATCTCATTAGATGTGCAATGAAAAGATCCAATATCAGGAAATCCACAAAAAATGTGGGTTTGTCCGAGGAATTTTCTATTGAGTGGAGAGCAATGTCTAACCTCAGAAACTCTGATATTCTTTGTGAAGTTGATTATTTGTTTTCTAATTTTCACATTCCTGATTTACTCATTTATTGGTCTACGAACTCCAGGAACTGATGTTCAAAATAAGACACTTACTTCATAACTCTGTTCTTGTATTTTAGGACATTGTTCCCAAATTTGCATGGTCCCGTTCTGAGCTGTCCTTCATGGAAAAAATAAGAAAAAGAATCAATAAGAAAATGGAACTTTTTATGCAAAACATCGTTCATTTCTCTTACAGGCACATGGAACTTGAAGGTTTCTTAAGGGGGCATTATCGTCCCGAGCTCGACCAACTATCTGAAATAGGATGTGATATTTTTATTTCTGATCTTCAAAATATCATTGAGAGATATGTTACTTAATTGCTTGCGATGCTTTGTTGGCCACTTAGCTCGCGATTTGGCGCTTTGGGGGTTAAGTCACTCTCTGAGTGGACTGACGGTTATTGTTTTGATTAATTTGGACGGTTAATGGTTAATGTTTAGTTGTTTAGTTAATACCTCAATAATTAATTTGAAATCGTAATAAGCATCGCGGCCATTTAAGTACCAAAAATAAATAAAGTCCAACTTGTTTATTCTATCTATGTGTGATGGACTTCTTCTATTGATTAATGGTTGCCTATGACATCATGTACAGGATGTAGGCAAAAAGTTATGTATTTCATAGTCCCTTCCAAAACAGACCAGTCAGGGTTTGGTGTATGGATCACATTAATGCATGAAGGTGGCACACAATGCATGTGACCAACATCTTTTGTGTGGACAGGAAGCCATTTTCTCTATGTATTCCTTTGGGAGCCTCAATGTCAGTCTTAGGAATATACAGAGAAGTAACTGACTTCCTGTCCTGTGTCAGTTGGAGATCAGAGTGTTGGTAACATGACACCGCTGAGGATCAGAAGGGAGGTTATAACTGACAAATACAGTCACTGGTAAGAAGATTACCTTCACTACAGTTTACATCATGCACTTTTCTAACAGGTCAGAGAATAAAAAAATGTTGTGGGGGTGCTCCTTTAAGATTGACAAGTGCTGGAAACTCACTGCGAGTCTTTGCGATTCACTTTTACAGGAGGTTAGAGAAATGCAGGTCTGGGAGCAGCAGGGTGGGTCAAGGACAAAATGGAGATAGTGACAGTGGCTGGGGGAGGGAGACAGGTACTACAGACAATAGGTAATTTGGATAAGAGTAAGTAATAGCTGATTGGCTAGAAGTAGTGTGAAGGGAGGGAGGGTCCAAGGTATAAATGATGAGGACTGGGAAGGTCTTAGGGTACTTTCACACTTGCGGCAGGACGGATCCGACATGCTGTTCACCATGTCGGATCCGTCCTGCAGCTATTTCGCCGTGCCCCCGGGCTGCCGCTCCGTCCCCATTGACTATAATGGGGACGGGGGCGGAGCTCCGGCGCAGCACGGCGGTGCACGGCGAAAGCCGCCGGACTAAAATTACTGCATATCAGGTTTTTTAGTCCGGCGGCTTTCGCCGTGCACCGCCGTGCTGCACCGGAGCTCCGCCCCCGTCCCCATTATAGTCAATGGGGACGGAGCGGCGGCCCGGGGGCACGGCGAAATAGCCGCAGGACGGATCCGACATGGTGAACAGCATGTCAGATCCGTCCTGCCGCAAGTGTGAAACTAGCCTTAGGCCTCTTTCATGCCAATGAAACAGATTGTGTCAATATCTGTTCAGGAAAAAAACTGATGGTTTTGCACACAAGTTCAATCAGTTTTGTCTGCGATTGCGTTCAGTATTTCAGTTATTTCCGTGCAGGTGCAATCTGTTATGGATGAGCTTTTCACGTGCGTGAAAATAAAAAGGAAGAATTAAAATCTACATGTCCTAGCAACCATCAGTGAAAAACACATTGTATCCGGATGCAATGCGTTTTTCACGCAAGCCTCACTTACTTCTATAGAACCAGAGCTGCGTTAAAAACGCAGAATATAGAACGTGCTGCAATTTTGCCTGAACGCAGAAATGATGAGTGAAAAACGTAAACTCGTGTGTAAAAAAATCATGTACACAGACCCATTAAAATGAATGGGACAGGGATGAGTGCAGGTACAATGCATTCACGTCACCATTGCACCCGTACGGAAAACTCGTTTGTGTGAAAGAACAAGTTTTGGACTTTCCCAGCCACCCTCTGTTTTAGGTTAGATTGTAAATAATTAGCTGTTATTTCTTTTGATTTTAACCAGTTGTTTGGTACCAGATGACACCTGACAGACCCACACGTCGAGGCTAGGCACTGCTAAGTGGCATGCCAGCCATCTGTGGGTATTTCAACCAGCTAGGAGGTACCAAGTTGGTTGATGTACCCACAGACAAATGGCATGCCACTTAGCAATGCCTAGCCCCCATACAGTATTTAACCAGTAAACAAAGTGGTGCTTACCACAGTTTTTCCACCAAACCTGGTATCATTGAAACCTTGTTTTTCTTTCTGGTATGGCTTGTAAAGATGTAGTATTTATGGGAGGTTAGCATGTGTGCTCCTTATAACAGCAATATGACCATGAGACATGGGACATGACACTTCCCATCTGAAATCTTTAGAACTGACAGTAAATGACAAACATTACCAATAATTTTCCTGCATGAGAATTCGACAGTAGGTCCTGAGACCTGAAAGACAAAATAGAAAGCATGCAAAGATATAACTGAGAAAATGAAAACAAGGAGTAAACACTTATTATTTTAGTCTACATCCTGCGGCTAAAGGTACTGAGGACTGTAATAAACCACAGTAGGGAACAGTATGCAAGTTTAAAATAATAATCCATCTTCATATTGGGGAAACCGCAACTTGCCAACACGTCCACCAACCCATGGAATACTCCAATTGGTAACGTTAGTGTCCTTCTTCAGGTGTATTCCCTTTTTACATAATGAAAAGATGATTATTTGTGCCAGGGTTACAGAGCTGATGTGAGCATTACTATTTCCTAACCTACAATGGCTTCCAGGCACTGGAAGAAGAGAAGGGCTCATTACCATTAGAGAGAATCCAGCTCACCTCACAATCCACAGCCCTGTGCAAATCACTCTTGTAGAGAATAGAAGAAAATAGTTCCAGCACTTGAAATAAAGCTCAGTTGCACTTTATTTCTTCTTGTAGAATATGACTCACATGGACACAAACCTTCACCCCAGCATGGTTGACGCATTTTGAACACAGGTGTGTTCTTAGTCATAACCTAAGGTGACTATCCTTCCTGGGCTTTAAACACACTTCACACCCCCAATGAAGTCAGGGGTGGGGATATACAAACCCCTTACTAAGGAATGCTCATTAAACTTGCCATATATAACAAATAGAATCTACATATAAAATTACATCAAATGCGACATTTCATGCTGTGAGGTAACAAGTAATATGTTCTGATATTCTAGTTTTAAATTTCCTAGAAGAACACTTTTTATCCTCACATGACAGCAGTTTGAAAAGCTTCCAAACATTTGCAATAGAAAAAGTGGTGGCCCGCCCTAGATGTTGAGATTTCAGGCACTTTCTGCTTATACCGGGGGTCTAGTAGCGTGGCCACCCAGTACAGGTCGTTCTCCTTCAGCCTTTTTATACGAGGGTCCCTCAACAGGCAAGACAGCATGAAAGACCCCATTTGCACAAGGTTGGATGCCGAGCTACTCATGTCCCGTTCCTCATCCTCACTGATCTCATTGAAGGTCTGTTCTTCCCCCCAGCCACGTACAACACTACGGGTACCAGATAGGTGACAACGAGCACCCTGGGATGCCTGCTGTGGTTGGTCTTCCTCCTCCTCAAAGCCACATTCCTCCTCTGACTCCTCTTCCTCAGACTCCTCTTCCAGCGTTGCCACAGGTCCAGCAAGCGATGCTGATAAGGCTGTTTCTGGTGGTGATGGTGACCACAACTCTTCCTCTTCACGCTCATCTACGGCTTGATCCAGCACTCTTCGCAGGGCATGCTCCAGGAAGAAAACAAATGGGATGATGTCGCTGATGGTGCCTTCGGTGCGACTGACTAGGTTTTTCACCTCCTCAAAAGGACGCATGAGCCTACAGGCATTGCGCATGAGCGTCCAGTAACGTGGCAAAAAAATACCCAGCTCCGCAGAGGCTGTCCTAGCACCCCTGTCATACAAATACTCGTTGACGGCTTTTTCTTGTTGGAGCAGGCGGTCGAACATTAGGAGTGTTGAATTCCAACGTGTCGGGCTGTCGCAAATCAAGCGCCTCACTGGCATGTTGTTTCACCGCTGAATATCTGAAAAGGGCACCATGGCCGTGTAGGAACGCCTGAAATGGCCACACACCTTCCTGGCCTGCTTGAGGACGTCCTGTAAGCCTGGGTACTTATGCACAAAGCGTTGTACGATCAGATTTAACACATGTGCCATGCACGGCACATGTGACAACTTGCCCAAGCTCAATGCCGCCAACAAATTGCCGCCAAATTCAATGCCGCCCCCCCATGCCACATACATTTCTCCCTGCGGGCTGCACAGACAGACTACTCAGAGACATTTGTCCACACAGTTACTCACCACCAGCAGCTCCGCCTCCAGTCTCCAGACCTCCGCTCCCCAGGCTACACCAGTTGTTGCTGCCTGCCGCCCGCTGCAGCGCCACTCGGCAGTCACACTCCCCGGACCCTGTGACAGTCTGTGTTGCCGATGACGTGCTGCTGCTGAGCCTGCGTGCCGCTCTGTGAGGAGGTGAGGGCCGGGGCAAGCAGCTGGGCCCGGCAGGGCAAGTCCACAAGTTATGTATTTAAAAAAAAATAATTAAAATTTCCGTCCTGGCGCCGCCCCCCCCTTCCTCCCTTCTCTGCGCCCTCAAGCAGCGGCTTGGTCTGCCTTATTATAGAGCCGACCCTGGTCTGGGAGTATGGGTCTCAAGCCCACCGCTGCCACCAATATGTGATGAGCCGAACCTTGCAGTCCCACTTGACGTCGCTATTATGTCGGGATCACGCGGTATGATTGCTTCACTTTCACCAAGATGTGATGTTCTAGACAACAACACTATATACACAAAGGGTATATACAATGGTCAGAGATACAAAATACAGGTGGTAGTAAAATCAGAATTAGAGGATAACACGAAAGTCAGTAACTGGATGGATGTGTGGGCCTTGGTGCTGCAGTCACATGGGAGGGAGTGATGCCAGCAGGGGTTCCTGGTGTCTTCCAACACAATACACGTTGTAACCTCCCTTCAGAAAAAGACCATTGTTACTGCCTCGCACAGGCAATTAAACCCTTGTTCAGTCACTCCCCTCCCACCCCCCACCTCCCTTTGGGTATGGTAGCTAAAACTCCAAAAACCCTATATGGATCATAACTGCTCACCTGCAGGTCATAGGGAGGCGGTTCTGAAGCCAATGGATCCGGCTGGGTCCCTGGCACATTTGGAGACCAAACACAGCGTTGCTACTTGGCTTCTACTATGGGTATTTTATATATCCACTTCCCTGGGTCCTATAAGTGAGGGAGGCCCAGGGGAACGTTTGGCTCGTTGCCTGGATCTAAAAAATGTAACCGGTATACGGCTAAGACATATGGTAATTTCATAAATCCTTATGAACTCACGGTGCCAGACTGTCTTTGGGGTTTATTTAATGCAGTTGACCAGCTCAGGCCCCCAAGCAAGGGGTTCGTCCTGTCAGAGAAGCTTGCTTCCGGATGTGTAAAATGTTATCACTTTAAGGCCTCATGCACACGACCGTTGTTTTATTCCGTGTCCGTTCCGTTTTTCGTGATTTTCTGCGGACCCATTGACTTTCAATGGGTCCGTTGAAAACTCGGCTAATGCACCGTTTGTCACCCGCATCCGTGGTTCCAGTCTGTCAAAAAAATATAACCTGTCCTATTTTTTCACGGAAAACGGTTTGCGGACCCATTCAAGTCAATGGGACCGTGAAAAAACGCGGAGGCACACAAGATTGTCGTCCGCGTCCGTTTTTTTCCTATCATTTGCAAGGCAACCTTGACTTAGACTTTTTTTTACTTTCCTTCATGTCTGGTGATCCTCCAAAAATAAAGGAAGAGACACGGAAACTAAAACGGAAACGGATCACGGAGCAACGGAACCCCGTTTTGCGGAACGGAACACAACAACGGTCGTGTGCATGAGGCCTAAGGCTGGGCCACCTGTGGAGTCTATTTCCTATGCAAGATGCCCATCACCCCTGACAGAAAATTGGCAGGCATCAAATTACCGTATATTCCCCCATATTCCTCACAGAAAGTTTTGCAAAATATAAAAAAATATAACATTTCAATCCCCCCTTCTCCAAAATCATACCAAAAATACTTCACCGATAAAAAAAAATACACATCATGGGTATTGCTGTCTGCAACAACGCCCGTACTATTAAAATATAACAATATTTATCCAACACGGCGAATGACATAACGGAAAAAAAATAAATACGGACAATTCGCCATTTTTTGTTAACTCCCCAAAACATTTTCTAAAAATTGATCAAAAAGGAAAAAAAAAAAAAAGATAGAATTGCGTTTCTTTCCAATTCCGAACCCATTTGAAAAAAAAATCTGCTACCTACTACATTGTATGCAACCATACTGTGTGGGGGGCACAGAGGGGGCTGGGCGGGTGTACATGGCGGCAGTTACAGGCTGACTGTGAGGACCCCCATTATGTAGTGGGCGCCATTTCTATACATTGGAAGCATTAATGTCTGCTTTGCACCTGTGTCCTCACACTCTGGATATAGTAATACTGCAAGGAATGCTGGGGCTTGTAGTCCTACACCAGCCTCATGCAGTGCCCGAGGCACCACAATTCCCAGCATGCCTCTGCCCATAGGGACACGACCTCTGACTCGTCGCTGGACCGGACTAGAACATTTCCACCGTTCTGTTACATCGCATTTCCACACAGCCAATCACCTTCTACCGCGAGCCGTCTCCCCGGCAACAGGTCTTTCCTAATTGGTTGTCACTCGCTCCAATCGGAGTCGTCACTGGGCTACGGAGCAGCACCGCCATTGGTCGGGAGGGACAGGTGTAGGCGGGGCTAGAGGGATGAATCACTGGCGGGTATATAAAAGGACGTTGCGTGATGTTGAAGAAGAGCATCACTTATCGTACGCTGCGGACATGGACTTCCTGAGGTCTCTAGGACACCCGGAGGAGATCTACAACCTGGTCAGGTTCAGGCTGGGCGGCTGTCGGCTCGTGCTGTCTAAGCAGGACCGGGTAAGAGCACAGACCTGGAGGAGGAGGCGGCTTCTTATTCGCATCATTTGTAGTTTTCCTTTCTTTATAATGAATCAGGAGGAGAACTTTACCGGGTAGTAAAATAAGTGGCGCTGAGGTGACATCAGAGGAAAGCAGCATGGAAACAGAAGTGACTGCCACACATGGGCATCAAAGTGGGCATAACATGTGGGAGTTAATGGGTCACAGGTCTCACACTTCCAGCATACAGGGAGGTGCCCCTCATATTCAGTGGAGGTCAGGCTGGCCCCCGACAGGTTCTGGCATCAAAGTGGGCAGGTGGTGACCTGTGCCTGCTGCTGCTTTCCCTGGCAAGCATGGGTGATGTTCTGCTCCCCTGGTTTGGACCCGCCGTCCTCCCTTTCCCTCATTGCAGGCAGTGACCTGCTCCTTGCTGGCCGGACCTGTAGGGTGTGTGCACCTACCCGGGCCCTTAATGGGCCGGAGATTGTGGACCCAAATCTTCTCAGGTCTATGGTTGTTCTCCCAGGAATACTTAAGGCAACTTTCTTTGTGAGAGGGTGGTT
>NC_053392.1:46861725-46891040 GCF_905171765.1 Bufo bufo
TCCTGGCAAACGTGATTTCTCCATTCACATCGATCAATCGATCGTTGTGGAGGAAGACATCTTTGCCAGATTTTTGATACAAAGTGTTTGCCAAAGCATATGAACTCCAACACCTCTCCTCAGCTCATATGCCTGGGCAAACGTACCTGTACTGCAGAGGAGAAATCTCGTCTTGCAGCGCCGCATACACCGACTTCACATGTAAACTGACAGCAGCGCAATGCTTCTCTCAGAATGCACATCAGTGCTGCAGCGTTTTCGTCGGTTGGTCCAGCTGGAAAATAAAGGGTGGTTAGTAAAAAAGAAGAAAAAACAAGCAGCAGGCTCATAAATTTGAACGTTACAAACTTTAAAAAAAAACTGAACATCATAAAACTTTTAAAACCTAAACTAACTCAAGATTTCTTTTTCTTGCTACCTGTTTAATTATTATTTTTTTTTACTTTTCACTCTATTTTCCTAGCAGAAACCTCTCCTTTCCCATGGGACAATGTGTAAAGTGTAAATCACACAGAGATGGTGCGAAGTACATTATGCCCTTTATCCCAAGTGAAAGGAGAGGTTTCTACCGTTTCACATAGCTGCAGTAGCACACTAGCACCCCTGTGTGTTAGGGTCTCTCAAAACCTAGTATCCTGAGAGACCCATGAGCAAATTATAGTCGTGGACCGAAAGGGTTTTTTAATCACACTGGTTTCCCGTTCAATTTGTATTGTCGTGTCTGCGTGAATGGAGGAGAGCATGTAAACGTCACGCTTGTCTCTCCATTTCACCGCGAGCAGTACTTCGTTACACAAGGCAGCCCTCTCCCCCCTTGCAAGACGGGTGGTAACGAGCCGTTGGGGGAAGCCCCGGCGACTAGGTCGCGCGGTGCCACAGCAGCCAATCTGTTGTAGGAACAAATGCCTGAAGAGGGGCACACTTGTGTAGAAATTGTCCACATAAAGATGGTACCCCTTGCCAAATAAGGGTGACACCAAGTCCCAGACTGTCTTCCCACTGCTCCCCAGGTAGTCAGGGCAACTGACCGGCTCCAGGGTCTGATCTTTACCCTCATAGACACTAAATTTGTGGGTATAGTCTGTGGCCCTTTCACAGAGCTTATACAATTTAACCCCATACCGGGCGCGCTTGCTTGGGATGTATTGTTTGAAGCCAAGGCGCCCGGTAAAATGTATAAGGGACTCGTCTACGCAGATGTTTTGCTCAGGGGTATACAAATCTGCAAATTTGGTGTTAAAGTGGTCTATGAGGGGCCGAATTTTGTGGAGTCGGTCAAAAGCTGGGTGGCCTCTGGGAGGAGAGGTGCTTGTAACGGAACGCCTAGCACCCTGACTGGGTACCTCCGTCGATAGATGCTCCTAGTGCTTCCAGAGGACTCCAAGCACTCCACTTTACACCGTCAGCACTGCAAACCCCACGAACCGCCGAAGCTTGGTGGAGGTCTCGCCGTCTCCTACCCACCCTGGACCTATGACAAGGCTACAGACTCCAGTGGGTGAACCTCTCCTAAATCCAGAGACAGGAACCAGGAGCAAGCTCTTACAAGAGCTTATACTCAGGGGAGTATTGTGATATAGCAATCCCCAAGAGTGTAGTTATTCCATCCCCCAAACATGAGCCAAGACTTCATGAAGGTATAAAGCAGCACACTTTACTGAGGGCTACCCGCCTGTATTTATGCAGGTCCCCATCTGGTGGACACGCCCCTAGGGGACCAGAAGGAAGACTGTGACACAGGACAGATACGTAGCACTCAGGATACACAGACACAACACATCCCCACAATGCATCATGGTTTCTTCTTCTCTGCCCTGGAGACACCCGAGGAGCAATTCAATTATCTCTCAGGACAAAGGGAAATCGCCAATACACATGTGAAGACAACAGGACAGAAATCACCACCCAAACACCCAATGTCACACCCCCACAGCAAACACATTCATTTAACATAGCCCCAGATAGCTCAAGTCTGAGTGCATATAATTTGGTGAATGGCACTCAGAATACACAAATACAATAAAATTAGCTATCTGGGTACCCCCACATAACAAAATACAATTCCAAAGACAGATTTAAGCTGTGCGGCCGGTCTGTCTTCTCCTTTAAAGTTAGTATGGGCCATAATCCTGAGGCAAGAGGCTGGTAAACAGGCCTCTCCAAAACCCAGTGGCGAGGTTGGTTTCGCCACAGTGCTGTTATCGCTAAAGTGCAGGAAACGCAGGATGGTCTCAAATAGTGTCCTGGACATGGCAGCAGAGAACATGGGCATGTGATGAATTGGGTTTGTGGACCAATATGACCGCAATTCATGCTTTTTTGTTAGGCCCATGTTGAGGAGAAGGCCCAGAAAAGTTTTAAATTCGGAAACTTGGACGGGTTTCCACCGTAAAGACTGGGCATAAGAGCTTCCCGGGTTGGCGGTTATAAATTGAGTGGCATACCGGTTTGTTTCTGCCACGACTAAGTCCAAGAGCTCCGCAGTCAAGAACAGCTCAAAAAACCAAAGTGCCGATGCGATCTGAGCTGTCTCAACCCGAACTCCAGACTGGGCGGTGAAAGGGGGAACTACTGGTGCGGCTGAAGATGGGGGCTGCCAATCAGGGTTTGTCAGCACCTCAGGGATTCTAGGGGCTCTACGGGCCTGTCTGTGCGGTGGCTGCGACGGGGGAACTATTGCACGTGCCACCGTACCAGCTTCAACTGCCCTTCTGGTGCTCGCCACTTCACCATGTTCTACGGCAGTGCTGGTACTAGGTCCAGGATGGGCTGTGCTGCTGGTGTATGCCTCACCACGTAATCCGACAGCGCCAGCCCCACTCTGCCCCCTTGAAGCGGATCCTGCGCAACCTGTGGTCTAGCGACACGGGGCCGGGTACGCCTGGTGCTATCAGGGACCTCAACCTCCTCGTCCGAACTTTGGGTCAGACTGCCACTGCTTTCTACAGGTTCATATTCTGACCCACTAGATTCATCAGATGAGGGTTCCCATTCCTCATCCGACTGGGTCAGAAGCCTGTAGGCCTCTTCAGAAGAATACCCCTTCCTTGCCATTTGGACTACTAAATTTAGGGGGTATTCCCTGAGACTACCCAAGAAAAAGAGCAAGCCTGTCTTACAAATGGGAGGCTAGCGAAGTACCGGAGGCCGCTGCGATTGATAAAACGTGGGTGAACGCACGTGTGGGCTACCAATCAGGCCTGATCGGGCAAACACTGCGTTTTGGGTGGAGGGCGAACTAAGGTGACACTAATACTATTATAGATCTGACTGTGATCAGTTCTGATCACTTACAGATACTATAAATGTACAAATGCTGATTAGCGCTACGCTAATCAGCGAATCAGTGACTGCGGTGCGGTGGGCTGGGCGCTAACGGAAGCTAACTACCTACCAAAGGGGGCCTAAACTAAGCTAAACCTAAAAGTCAATACTAGTGAAAAAAAGTGACAGTTTACACTGATCACCTTTTTCCCTTTCACTAGTGATTGACAGGTGATTGAAAGGGGTGATCAAGGGGTTAATTGGGGTGATGGGGGTGTGATCTGGGGCTAAGTGTAGTGTGCTTGGTGTACTCACTGTGACCTGTGCTCTCTGCAGGGTCCAACCGACGAAAAGGACCCAGCAGAGAGCACAGAAGCCATTTAACACATTATATTTATAAATATAATGTGTTAGGTGACTTCTGATTCGATTTTTCAAAATCACCAACCTGCCAGCGCTGATCATTGGCTGGCAGGTTGGTGACCAACTTCTTCTGCGCCTTTCACCGGCGCGAACTGCGCATGCGCGGGCCCATCTACGCGCCGTCTCGCGAGATGACGCTTAGATGCGTCCACCCAGAATAGCCCGCCGAACGCATCCGTGCGTTAGGCGGACGTGGAGCGTAGCCATCATCGACCCCTTCATCTCCCTCGTATCCCACAGGAGAACAGGCTCATCGCAGTCGGCAATCAAGAAAAAAATAAAAATAAAGCGTTTGACTGAATAACTATAGACACAGCAGTCGGTCACAATTATTCTAAAAGGAACAGGGAATACAGTATTCAAGGCAAGGGATTCTACATGGAGATCTGAAAAGCACAAAGGTATTAAAGGTAACCTGTCACCGGGATTTGATATATAGAGCTGAGGACATGGGTTGCTAGATCGCCGCTAGCACATCTGCAATACCCAGTCCCCAAAGCTCTATGTGCTTTTATTGTGGGGAAAAAACTATTTGATCCATATGCAAATTACCCTGAGATGAGTCCTGTATGTGAGAGGAGTCCAGCGTGAAGGAGCCCAGCACCGCCCCGCATCTTCAGAATCTCCTCCTCGCTCCCCGACGTCAGACAGCCAGAGCGCCGTAATCTCGCCATGTGTGAGCTAGCACATGTGCAGTGTCCTCATAGTGTTCCTTCCCTGTGCTGGCATCAGCCTCAGGGAAGGAACTGCGCATGCGTTGGAGCATAGTGGTCAAGCCCAATGCCGGCCGCGGGAGCCCACCCCGCCGGCCGGAAGAGTAAGGGGCCCGGAATGGCGGCCTAGCAGGCCACGAAGCCTGGGCCAAAATTTTTGCGGCGCCCGGCCGCACCGGAACATCAATGCCGGCCGCTGCCGTCAGGAGCGGGCCCCAGGCCCTGAGCAACACTCCGGTAAGGAGATGGGGGGACCCTGAGATCGGGTGCCCGTGTGGATAGAGGAACCGGCAGGAGAAGGCAGGCAAACGCGGCAGAAACTATGTTGCAGCATTCTGCAACTAGCGGTGGGGAGACAGCCACTAGCTGCATGTCCTATGGGGGCCAGGAAAGGGGGGGGGGAGGAGGGAGCAGATTGCCGCTCTGCGGCACCCCAGGGGCCAGCCTAAATCCAGCAGGGGAAGGGTCCAGAGGCACAGTATGGGGGTCAGGCACGCAGGAGACCGGGGGTGGTGGGGGGGACGGGGACGTAGGGCTGGAGAAGCCACTCTCTCACCATAGCCGTCTTCACCCTCGGTCCGTTCCAGCAGGGTCGCCCCTTCAGCTACTGGCACCGTAGTGGCAGGACGCTGGAAGAGGGACTTGCGTTGGCGGGATGCAGGGGAGCTGGGCTGCCCTGGTCCACCTTGCCTTCTGTGGGGGAGGCAGCAGTGCGGTGACCGGCACTGGCGCAGCTCAACCCCGGGAGAAGCAGAGAGGTCTAGTGCGTCTCTGTTGTCCCTGATGGTCTGGAACAAAAAGAAAAGAAAAAAGTAAAAATCAAAATTTTAACAAAATTTAAACAAGGAGAAAACAGCCCTGCAGAGCAGGGAGTGTCTTGCCTCCTTGGACACTAAGCAAAAAACTGGCAGTCTCTCTCTCCAGGCTGAGGGTATAGCTGTGGAGGAGGGGCTTAACAGTTTTACAACAGAAAATTTTACAACAGAAAGTGAAAAATGTCATTTTTTGCAAAAAAATCTGTCATTTTTGATTTATATCAAAAAAAGTTAAAATGTCAGCAACAATGAAATACCACCAAATGAAAGAAGAAAAGGAGGTAAAATTCATTTGGATGGTAAGTTGTATGACGGAGCAATAAACCGTGAAAGTAGTGTAGTGCAGAATTGTAAAAGTGGTCTGGTCATTAAGGGGGTTTACGCTAGGGGAGCTGAGGTGGTTAAAAAGAAGAGCAAACGGCCATTCTATAGTAAACTTCCACTTAGCCGATTCATACCAGGCTGCAGACCTGACAGAAACTTCTTCTAGTGATTCCAAAGTGTGGACCACCCAAAGAGAGAGATCATTATATTATAAAGATACTGCCTTCCTGATACCATACAGCTTTTCATTACAGCTGAATGTTAAAAATATATTTTCAAATATATAACTTTGTAAAATATATTTTCATTTACATTTTTTAAATATCTTAAAATATATTTGAGTGAGACAATATATTGTACATATATGTCAAACATATAAATTTATTTACTAAATATATTCAAAATATATTTCTCTTCCATATGGGTTAAACAATGCCCCAATATGCTGCACACCCCACCTGTATTAATCATTGCCCCCCAATATGCTGCACACACCGCCTGGAAGGAGAAATGCCACCCAATAAATACATGTGGGGTATTTATACTGCCCTGGCATTCTAGGGGCCCTAAAGCGTGAGAAGAAGTCTGGGATCCAAATGTCAAAAAATGCCCTCATAAAAGGAATTTGGACCCCTTTGCGCATCTAGGCTGCAAAAAAGTGTCACACATCTGGTATCGCCGTACTCAGGAGAAGTTGGACAATGTGTTTTGGGGTGTCATTTTACATATACCCATGCTGGGTGACATAAATATCTTGGTCAAATGCCAACTTTGTGTAAAAAAAATGGGAAAAGTTGTCTTTTGCCGAGATATTTCTCTCACCCAGCATGGGTATATGTAAAATGACACCCCAAAACACATTGCCCAACTTCTGAGTACGGCGATAGCACATGTGTGACACTTTTTTGCAGCCTAGATGCGCAAAGGGGCCCACATTCCAAAGAGCACTTTTAGGATTTCACAGGGCATTTTTTACACATTTTGATTTCAAACTACTTACCACACATTAGGGCCCCTAAAATGCCAGGGCAGTACAACTACCCCACAAGTGACCCCATTTTGGAAAGAAGACACTCCAAGGTATTTCGTGATGGGCATAGTGAGTTCATGGAAGTTTTTATTTTTTTGTCACAAGTTAGTGGAATATGAGACTTTGTAAGAAAAAAAAAAAATCATCATTTTCCGCTAACTTGTGACAAAAAATAAAAAATTCTAGGAACTCGCCATGCCCCTCACGGAATACCTTGGGGTGTCTTCTTTCCAAAATGGGGTCACTTGTGGGGTAGTTATACTGCCCTGGCATTTTAGGGGCCCTAATGCGTGAGAAGTAGTTTGAAATCTTAATCTGTAAAAAATGCCCTGTGAAATCCTAAAGGTGCTCTTTGGAATGTGGGCCCCTTTGCACATCTAGGCTGCAAAAAAGTGTCACACATGTGGTATTGCCGTACTCAGGAGAAGTTGGGCAATGTGTTTTGGGGTGTCATTTTACATATACCCATGCTGGGTGAGAGAAATATCTCGGCAAAAGACAACTTTTCCCATTTTTTTTATACAAAGTTGGCATTTGACCAAGATATTTATCTCACCCAGCATGGGTATATGTAAAATGACACCCCAAAACACATTGTCCAACTTCTCCTGAGTACGGCGATACCAGATGTGTGACACTTTTTTGCAGCCTAGATGCGCAAAGGGGCCCAAGTTCCTTTTATGAGGGCATTTTTAGACATTTGGATCCCAGACTTCTTCTCACGCTTTAGGGCCCCTAAAATGCCAGGGCAGTATAAATACCCCACATGTGACCCCATTTTGGAAAGAAGACACCCCAAGGTATTTCGTGATGGGCATAGTGAGTTCATGGAAGTTTTTATTTTTTGACACAAGTTAGTGGAATATGAGACTTTGTAAGAAAAGAAAAAAAAATTATAAATAATTTCCGCTAACTTGGGCCAAAAAAATGTCTGAATGGAGCTTTACAGGGGTGTGATCAATGACAGGGGGTGATCGGGGAGTCTATATGGGGTGATCACCCCCCCTGTCATTGATCACCCCCCCCCCCCCCGTAAGGCTCCATTCAGACGTCCGTATGTGTTTTGCGGATCTGATCCATGTATCCGTGGATACGTAAAAAACATACGGACGTCTGAATGGAGCCTTACAGGGGGGTGATCAATGACAGGGGGGTGATCAGGGAGTCTATATGGGGTGATCAGGGGTTAATAAGTGACAGGGGGGGGTGTAGTGTAGTGGTGTTTGGTGCTACTTACAGAGCTGCCTGTGTCCTCTGGTGGTCGATCCAAGCAAAAGGGACCACCAGAGGACCAGGTAGCAGGTATATTAGACGCTGTTATCAAAACTGACTCCATAGAAAGGTGTAAGAGCGGTGGGTACAACTCCTTCAAAACCCTTCCGTGCGGCTACCTCACAACAGGAAGTGACAAGGATAGCAAAATTTTACAGTTAGCATAAAATAACGGAACAGGTAGCAACAAATTACGGAACACTGCGCACTGACCTGTAAAAATGTGCTACCCTACCCTAGGCGCGCATGCGCTGTAGCCCTTTTCTTGTTAACTGGACTCGACGCGATTTCATACTGCGCCAAGTCGTCTTTTTTTTACGCATGCGCAGTGGGCCGGAATCTTCTGCTACCTTCGGCCCTTTTTTTTTTTTTTGTGGAAGATAGTTTTAAGGAAATGAAATAAAGATTTAACATTTTTTATTAGTCAGCACTTCACACTAGACGTAATGTGGTCTGAGTGACCAATTAATAAAAATACTGTCAAGTAAACGTCACAGAGGTGCTGAAGAGGTCTAGATATTCGTATTTTGTTAACTGGACTCGGCGCTCCTCCGCCAAGCTGTCTTTTTCCGCGCATGCGCAGTGGGCCGGAATGTTCTGGTACCTTCGGTTCGCTAAAAAACGGCTCGGCGCTGTAGGAGCCGAAGGTAGCAGAAAATTCCGGCCCACTGCGCATGCGCTGAAAAAGACGGCTCGGCGCAGGCGCAGTAGCAAAATGCGCTGAGCCGAAGGTAGCATTAAATTCCGGGCCACTGCGCATGCACTATTATCTTGGGGTTGGTCATATATGTGTGGAGATATTATTTTTAGCGTGACTATGGTGATATAACTCTAATCTTTGCAGGACAGTGGGCACGATACAGTTATGGCACCAAGATGAGGCGAGAGCAAGAAGGAAAAAAAATCTATGTCTGCTCCCCTAATACTGCTCCCCTAATACAGTGTGCTGCCACATACTGCTCCCCCAATACAGTGTGCTGCCACATACTGGCTCCCCCAATACAGTGTGCTGCCACATACTGCTCCCCCAATACAGTGTGCTGCCACATACTGCTCCCCCAATACAGTGTGCTGCCACATACTGCTCCCCCAATACAGTGTGCTGCCACATACTGCTCCCCCAATACAGTGTGCTGCCACATACTGCTCCCCCAATACAGTGTGCTGCCACATACTGCTCCCCCAATACAGTGTGCTGCCACATACTGCTCCCCCAATACAGTGTGCTGTCACTCGGCGCAGGCGCAGTAGGAGCCGAAGGTAGCAGAAAATTCCGGCTTCGCGCATGCGCAGTAGACCGGAATTTTCTGCTACCTTCGACTCAAAAAAAGACGGCTCGTCGCAGGCGCAGTAGGAGCCGAAGGTAGCAGAAAATTCCGGCCTACTGCGCAGGCGCAGTAGGAGCCGAAGGTAGCAGAAAATTCCGGGCTACTGCACAGGCGCGAAGCCGTAATTTTCTGCTACCTTCTGTCGGTCTTCTTCGCCCATGCGCAGTGGTCCGGAATTTTCTGCTACCTTCGGCCATGTCTTTCGCGCATGCGCAGTGGTCTGGAATTTTCTGCTACCTTCGGCGCGTTAACGCTATGGGTGAATCGTCCGCGCCTGTGCCGACAAACCCCCGGCAGAGCCAATGAGAAGCCGAGGTGAGAGACACACCTCCCACGTCACTACCGGAAGTGACGTGGGTAGCAAAATATTCCGGGTAGCAGAAAATTCCGGAACACCGGCAGTGACCTGCTTCTTGCTGGCTGGACCATTGGGGTGTGTGCACGTCCCCGGGCCCTTAATGGCCCGGAGATTGTGGACCCAAATCTTCTCAGGTCTATAGTTGTTCTCCCAGGGTGTCAAGACCGCTATCCCAGCAGCAGTCGTGTCGCACCAGACGGAGGGGAAGGGGGACCCTTATCTACGGATGGGAAATAGAATGGCCACCCCTGACTAACCCTAAGCTGGCACCTGTCTGCCCTGATACCCTAGACGGGGTGTGAACCCGTGCGGCGAGCAGGATGCCTAAACCCTCAGTCGCCCTAACAAGACTGGACTGGGGAAAGGCCGATGGGAGCGCTAGTCACCATCACTCATGTCTAGGAAAATAACAGGGGAAGACAGCAACAAACAAACAACAGCAGAGATAGACTTATCCAGTCACGAGCAGAGAAGGCGATCCCAAACACGACAGTCCACGCCGGACAAAAGCTCCACAGCAACACCATCAAACGATCTCCTTCCAAGGTCAGAGTAGCACTGGAAGTAAGGACTATATCTGGCAATGACTGCAAGTGAAACTGAAACTAATATAGTAGCTGGGAGTGGCAGACAGGACTCACCTGAGAAGGATGCCTACAAACTCCCAGTCAGGACAAAAAGGTTCACAAGGCAAAACCCAGATGACATACCCTGAACCACGGAGCAAACTCACAAGCTATCGCGAGTAGCAAGTCGCTGCAACCTTCTCCTCCCAGACCTGTCTGGATCAGTCACAGTCGTGACAGTACCCCCCTTTCTACGAGGGTCCCCTGGACCCTCAAGACCAGGCCTCTCCGGATGGGAGCTATGAAAAGCCCGAATGAGTCTGTCCGCTTTTATCTCTGATGCTGGAACCCACATTCTCTCTTCGGAACCATAACCTTTCCAGTGCACCAGGTACTGAAGAGAGCGGCGAACATATCGTGAATCAACAATCTTTTCTACCTGAAACTCAAGACTGCCATCAACAACCACCGGTGGAGGCGGTAGTGGCAATGGTTCAGGAGGTTCTACATATCTCTTAAGCAGAGATCTGTGGAAGACATTATGGATCCGTAGAGTCTGAGGTAGCTCCAGACGAAAAGCCACCGGGTTAATGATCTTAATTACCCTATAAGGACCAATAAATCTCGGACCTAATTTCCACGAGGGAACCTTCAACTTGATATTTCTGGTAGACAACCACACCAAGTCATTCACCCCAAGGTCCGGACCTTCAGAGCGCTTCCTATCAGCCGCACGTTTGTATCTACCACCAATTCTCTTCAAACTTTCTTGCACACTCTGCCACACTGAAGAAAGTGAAGACGCAAATCGTTCCTCCTCGGGAATCCCAGACGGCCCCCCCTCACTAAACGTACAAAACTGAGGATGGAAACCATACGCACCAAAAAATGGTGACTTATCGGTGGATTCTTGACGACGATTATTAATGGCAAACTCAGCTAACGGTAAATAAGATGACCATTCCTCCTGATTTTCGGAAACATTCTCCTCCCAGACCTGTCTGGATCAGTCACAGTCGTGACACAGGGATACTTAAGGCAACTTTCTTTGTGAGAGGGTGGTTGAGCAGTAGGTTCTAGCCTGCTAGTGTCTTACAAAGGTCTGCAGTTCTATGTTTGTCTGCTCGTTTACTGACTTCTGCCTGTTTTCCAGTTTTGGCCTTTCACTGTCTGACCTGCCCAGCCCCTAGGCCATGTGGCTGATGGCAGCTTTTTGCCATAATGTGGGTTTGATATTTTGCACTATTATACATAATCTTAACCCCCTTGCAGTGGAAGTCTGGTCTTTAAAGATGGCACCCACTCGCCAATGGTGATAATGCCGATTGCAGACATTTAACCCCTCTGATGCTGTGGTCCGATGTGACCACGGCATCTGAGAGCTCTACTGACCCGGAGAATGAGGAGCACAAGTAGTTTTTACCATCTGAGCTTGGTGCGGCTTTAAACTGCCGGCTGCACAAATAAAAGTATTGCCTCCTGTTGCAAACAATGGGAGGGCGACACCTTGCAAAATGGTGACGGCAAATTCCGTGTGAATGAGCCCCAAGGGCATTGCTACATGTTCTGTCTTTTGCCACTTGCTGTTTTCTGAATTTTTATTTTATTTTTTTGAGTTGAAACACGTTTACTTAACCTCGTAAGGACACCGGCGGGCGGTGACCGGAACATTCAGCAGCAGGGCTGTGGAGTCGGAGTCGAGGAGTCGGAGGCAATTTTGGGTACCTGGAGTCGGCAAAAAATGAACCGACTCCGACTCCTACTAGATTTAAATTGGAATAAATAAAAAAAAGCAAGTTTAAATGTCCCAATTCACAAAAAGTTATAATTAATTACCGTATTTTTCGCCCTATAAGACGCACCGGCCCATAAGACGCACCTAGGTTTTTGAGGAGGAAAATAAGAAAAAAAATATTTTTAACCAAAAGGTGTGCTTTTGGTGGGTTTTGAACTAATGGTGGCATCTCTGGGTGGCACTGTTATGGGGGCATCTGTGGGTGGCACTGTTATGGGGGATCATTGTGGGGGCATCTGTGGATGACATATATATATATATATATATACAGATCCCCCCCCCCCCATAACAGTGTCCCTGTGTAGTAAATGGGGGCCGGCATCTGTTTCTGTAATGGCAGCGGGGCCCGGTGCCTGCTTCATTCATAAAGTGGGCGGAGCAGGCGCGTGACATAGTGAGCTACGCTACGAGCGCCCACCAGGCCTCCTGACTGCCAAGAAGTTAGTAGTAAGTAGTTCAGCGCTAGTTTTAAGATGATTGGAATACTTTAACAATACCCACAAGTTAGATATGATTACCGTATACTACAGTGAGCGGGGCCCGGTGTAGTAGAATACAGTGACTGCACCGGGCCCCGCTGCCATTACAGAAACAGATGCCGATAACCCGGAATAAGATGGTGATCGGTGGTGTGATAATACACCACCAATCACCATCCTTAGATCCTGAGAGGTGTCGGTCACTTCTCAGGATCGCATCCTATTGGCTGGATGGGTGGGTGGGGGTTAACTTCCCCAGCTCTGCTCTCCTCCTCCACACTGCTTCCGTGGAGAGAGGAGAGAGGAGCCCATCCGTCCAGCACCCCCATGTGAGCCACCATAGTGCCTCCTGGCACTCAAAAGTTATTAGGGAAAGATTAGATTAGGCAGGGAGACTTTAGGGGGGAAAAAAGTTATACTTTCCTGTCGCCCATGACAGCACCACCAGAGAGAAGGATCCGCCCCCTCGAGACAGGAAACCTGCAGAATAAAAAGGGCAGACACTCTCCTCCCCTTCAGTGTGGTTTCCTGTCTCTGGTGGGAAGCCTGCAGCATGGATGCAACAAGATCCCTCTCTCTGGTGGCGCTCCGCTACTGACCTGCGGTCCCTGGAAGTTGGCGGCATTGAGGTGCGCTGAGGGCCGAGCAGAGGCACAGCTGAACTCCGGAGGGGGTACTCAGTGTGCTGGAGCTGGGGAAAGCCGGCACCTCCATGGAGGTGCCGCAAAGATGGAACGCCGGCCACCAGGGGGAGGAAGAGGAGGGGCTTCGGCAGTGAGTGCCGGATAGCGCTTCTGTAGTCATGTGACCGGCGTAAGCATCAGCAGTGACGTCATCTGCATGCGCCCTATGAGAAGTAGCGCGATTGTCCATTGCCGGTGTCTGTTTACGACCTGGCTGAGCTGCCTGCATCATGGAGGAAGACAAGCCCTCTGAGGAGCCTGCTGTCCCTCCTGCTCCGGTACCTCTGAAGGGGTGAGTGTGGGTCTTATGACCTAGATACTCTTGTACTGATAAGCATTACTGTTTATTTACAGGTTAAGCCTAGGAAAGTGGTGGCCAAAAAGAAGAATAGAGAATGTGTTTTGTGTAAAGTGGGGTTTCCCTCCGGCTGGGATAAAAAAAATGTGCCAGACCTGTATAGACAAAACGGTTGCAGAAGAATCTCCTTCCTTTTATAAATGTCTACAGGCTTTGGTTCGGTCAGAGGTTAACTCCTCCTTAACCGCTAAAAAGGAACAGAGGCCTATTCGTAAAGAGACCCGGCGAAATCCCATTTTTTCAGAAGAAGAGGAGGATTTTCCTTCTTCAGTAATTGAACTTTCTGATATCTCATATCAATCCTCTCCTGATGAGGAAGAAGGTCAGGGGCGGAGACCGTGTTTCCCTGTGGAAGATACGGAGAAGCTTTTAAAGGCCGTTAATGGGCATAGAAGAGACCCGGGAGCCCCGTTCCTTTCAGGACATTATGTTTGAGGGGTTAGAAGCCAGACAACATAGTACTTTTCCAGTACACAAAAATGTAGCTGCTTTGATTAAAGGGGAGTGGAAGAATCCCAATAAGAGAGTGTTTATTTCCAAAAATCTCAAACGCAAATACCACTTTAAAGACGAGGACTCTGCCTCCTGGGATAAGGCTCCCCGTATTGATGTGGCCATCTCCAAGGTCTCAAGAAAGACGGCCCTGCCATTTGAGGATACCGGTATATTGAAAGATCCTTTCCTTAAGGGAGCTTGGGAGGCATCAACTTCATCTTTTAGGCCCAGTATAGCCTCCACCTGTACTGCCCGTTCCTTAAAGGGGTTATCCGACTTAAATAAATCTATTCTAATTGCTTTTATTGTAGACCAGTGAAAGATTCTTAAAATCACTTTCATCACCTATCTATCACTATTTGGCCAGTTCAGTTCTGGGTCATGTGATCCCCGACGTCAGCAAGCCTGCTCTGCTGATGACGTTTCGTTTACAGCCTTTTCCCTGCTTGAGGGAGTGTCCAGGCTGTGTAAACGAAACGTCAGAGCCTCTGGTGCCCTCCCCCCTCCAGCTCTCCTCACACTGCCTCGGCTCTGCTCTGCTGATGACGTTTCGTTTACAGCCGTCTCCCTGCTTGAAGGAGTGGCCAGGCTCTGTAAACGAAATGTCAGAACCTCTGGTGCCCTCCCACCTCCAGCTCTTCTCACTGCCTCGGCTCTGGTATGCGATCGCTCATGTGCAGTACATACCAGAGCCGAGGCGATCTCTTCTCCGGCAGCACAGGGTATGTTTGTCCCTCCTGCATTCACTGGGGCTAGAGGTGGCAGTTTGTAAACGTTCCCCTCTGCATCTGGGGATCGTTATTACAGCCCTGGCCGTACACATTGAACACCCCCTGGGAAATATAAATAAATTATTGGCCATCATTATTATCATCATCAACATCATTTTTCAGCTATATAAAATCCTTATCTGCCACCAATATATGGATTTATCTAAGCAATATCCATATTGAATATATATTTGAATAATATAGATATTGCTTAGATACAGATAATGCTAATGATATTTTCACACTAGCGGCAGGACGTATCCGACAGGCTGTTCACCCTTTCGGATCCGCCCTGCCGCTATTTGCCCGTGCCGCTGGACGGATCCGTTATTGCAATTTATTTCTAGACGGATCCGCACCTGGATCCGTCTACAAATGCTGTCCGTTGTCACACTGATCGGCGGATCCAGCAGGCACGCAGCTCTGACGACGGAGCTGCCTTGCGGATCGGGCGTTGCAAACCAACTGAAGGACGGATCCGTCCTTCCGGTCTGCGCATGCGCAGAACATGAAAAATGTGAAAAAGACTGCCAGAGGGATCCGTCCATCCGCATGACAAGCGGATAGACGGATCCGTTATTGCAATGCATTTCTAGACGGATCCGCACCTGGATCCGTCTACAAATGCTGTCCGTTGTCACACTGATCGGCGGATCCAGCAGGCACGCAGCTCCGATGACGGAGCTGCCTTGCGGATCGGGCGTTGCAAACCAACTGAAGGACGGATCCCTCCTTCCGGCCTGCTCATGCACAAACCGGGAATACTGTGAAAAAGACTGACAGAGGGATCCGTCCATCTGCATGACAAGTGTGTATTTATTTATTTTTTTGCAAAGTGCAGAGCAGGGTGAGGGAAAGGTCAGGTTGTTCACGCCCAGAAATATTCATGAGGCAGAGCTCAGGCTTTGCTGTTACACGCCCCCTCAGCATGTACTTCAGCATGTAAACAAACAATGACAGAACCATGAAAAGGTGTAAATATGGGTTTTAACTTGATGAAATCTAGCTTAACCAAATTATATGTATATCCTGATGGATTTTAAGTGTTTTTTAATTTTTTTTATTAACTCGGATAACCCCTTTAATTGTTTGGCTGTCTGAATTAGAAACTCAGCTAAAAAACAGGAGTCCCCGTGAGGAGATTCTGGCCTCCCTCCCTACGATTAAAAAAGCAGCTGACTTTTTGGCGGATGCGTCTACTGACTCGGTCAGACTAGCCGCTAAGTCAGCAGCCCTATCCAATTCAGGTCGGAGAGCACTGTGGATAAAAAATTGGAGTGGCGATACTGCCTCCAAGACAAAGCTCTGCGGAGTTCCGTGTGAGGGGGAGTACCTCTTTGGTCATAGTTTAGATGACCTCCTGGATAAGGCGGCTGACAAAAAGAGAAAGTTTCCCAGATTTCAGAGCTCTTTCCTCAGTAAAAGCAGGTTTAGTCGCTCCTTTCGTCCCTTTAAGGGAAACCAGGAACAAGATAGAAACCTAGAGAAGACCGGTTTAGGGGTCAAAGGAAGAGCAGGAATTTTTTCTTTAGCCAGCCCTCCTCGGATAAAAAGAAGTCAGACCAACAATGACGCCAGCACTCCAGTAGGGGGCAGACTGAAGGATTGCGCACTAGAATGGAGGAAGATTTCCTTGAGCCCTTGGGTACTCGATACCATATCCAGAGGCCTTTATCTGGAATTCCTTCATTCTCCTCCTGCCAGATTTTTACCCACCGTAGTTCCTTGTTCCATGCAGGGAAGATCCATCATGGAAAAAGAGGTGTTGAAATTAGTAGAAAAATCCGTTTTAATCCCGGTATTGGAAGAGGAAAGAGGAAAAGGGTTCTATTCACCGCTTTTTCTTGTCACAAAACCAGACGGTTCCTGGAGAACCATTATAAATCTAAAGAGATCCCGTCCAATAAAGAAACAGGTGTTCCTGGACTTAATTTTGGACTCTTCTCTCCAGAGATGTTTTTTGCCTATAGAGAAGATACAGACCGTTCAAAGAAAGTTTACAAGTCTAACCCAAAGACCAGTGACATCCATAAGGAAGGCAATGTGAGTCCTGGGCTCCCTCACGTCCTGTATTCCAGCAATAAGGTGGGCACAATTTCATTCCAGGGCCTTACAGTGGGAGATTCTGGCCAGTTGGGAGAAGAGCAAATCACTGGACGCCAGTTTGGAAGTCTCTTCCCAGACTATCCAGGAACTAGCCTGGTGGCTAGAAAAAGGCAGAGCCCTTATGAAAGAAGCCTTCTCTATTCTGGAGCTAGCAGAGAGAACGTGTACCTCGATTTCAGCTGTTCACATAAGGGGTGTGGAGAACAAACAAGCCGATTTCCTGAGCCGTCATACCCTGTCTCAGGGGGAGTGGTCTTTGGATCCATTAATCTTCCAGAAAATCGTAGATCTTTGGGGCCTTCCGGAAATCGACTTGTTTGCTACCCATTCGAACAAGAAAGTACCAAAGTTCTTTTCCCTAAGCCAGTCGGGGTCCCCTTGTGGGATGGATGCTCTGTCCCAGGAGTGGAAGTTTCGCCTGGCTTACGCCTTTCCCCCCTTTCCCCTGATTCCCCGGGTTTTGAGGAAAATTCGGGACAAAAAGGCCAGGGTAATTCTAATAGCACCCTTTTGGCCCAGGAGAGCCTGGTTCACAGGGCTCAGGACCATGTCAGTATCCGTTCCTTGGGTTCTTCCTTCGGCCCGGGGGCTTCTAAGCCAGGGACCAGTGTTACATCCAGCCGTGGAGAACCTACACTTAACGGCCTGGAATTTGAGAGGTGGTTACTAAGCAAGGAAGGGTTTTCTGACGCCCTAGTTTCTACCCTGCTAAAGAGCAAGAAAGAGGTCACTGTAGGAATTTATAGCAGAATCTAGCATAAATTTCTAGACTTCGCCCAGATTCGGTTAGGGAGCATCCCTGTAGTAGCCCCCTTACATACTATCCTGGAGTTTCTACAGAAGGGGCTAGAGCTAGGCCTAGCAGTCAGCACTCTAAAAGTTCAGGTCTCAGCTCTTTCAGGCTTGTTTAACCAGAACTTAGCGGGGAATCCATGGGTTTCCAGATTTTTTAGGGCTATAGATAGAACCTCCCTAGTTTCAGTTCCTAGGCCTCCTCCGTGGAGTTTAGAGGTGGTGCTGAAAGCCTTATCGGAGTCTCCCTTTGAGCCTATTGAGTCCTCCTCTATTAAACATCTGACCTTCAAACTAGCCTTGTTAATAGCCTTAACCTCCGCCCACAGAATTAGTGAGATTCAGGCCATCTCCATAAACCCTCCGTACACCTTAATATTAGAAGACAAGGTCATCATTCGTCCTGACCCGGCTTTCCTCCCAAAAGTCGTCTCCAAATTTCACCGTTCTCAGGAGATTGTTCTTCCTACCCTTTTCCAGAATCCTTCCACTAAGGAGGAAGAGTCTCTCCATTGTCTAGATGTTAGAAGAGCTCTTTTAGCTTATCTATCCTCTACATCTGCCTGGCGGAAGTCTTCTTCACTCTTCCTTCAGTTTCAGGGAGTGAATAAGGGTTCGGCTGCTTCTAAGTGTTCCATCGCCCGATGGATTGTTGCTGCTATTTCCTTATCTTATCTATCCTCTGGTCTGTCCCCTCCTGTTGGGTTAAGGGCTCACTCGACCAGTTGGTTGCAGCATCTTGGGCAGAGAGGTCCTCGGTTCCAATCGAGAAAATTTGCAAGGCAGCCACTTGGTCTTCACCCTCTACCTTCTTTAAACATTATAGGTTGGACCTAAACTTTTCGGGGGATTCTTCCTTTGGTGAAGGGGTCCTTCCTTCTACATCCCACCCTTAAGAGTTCCTCTTGTAAATCTCTGGTGGTGCTGTCATGGGCGACAGGAAAAAATGGTATTACTTACCGGTAATTTTATTTTACGGAGCCCATGACAGCACCACGGCTTTCCCTCCCTATATGTCCTTCCTTTTGCACTTTAAAAAAAAATGGGTTATTTACACGTCTAATATATGTTGGCGGCCTTCCTCCGATACTTGGAAAACTCACTGAAGGGGAGGAGAGTGTCCGCCCTTTTTATTCTGCAGGGTTCCTGTCTCGAAGGGGGCGGATCCTTCTCTCTGGTGGTGCTGTCATGGGCTCCGTAAAATAAAATTACCGGTAAGTAATACCATTTTTTTCAGCTTCACCCTGATTGGGTGTCTGGGTTCCACAGCACACTCAGCTGTGCGACCCTAGACCCCCCAGGGGTGCTGCAGCTTGCCCCCCACAAACAAAGTTTGTAAAATCTGTTTTGAATACCTCGAGGGGTGTAGTTTCCAAAATGGGGTCATTTTTGGGTGGTTTCTATTATGTAAGCCTCACAAAGTGACTTCAGACCTGAACTGGTCCTTACAAAGTGGGTTTTGGAAAATTTCTGAAATTTCAAGATTTGCTTCTAAGCCTTCTAACGTCACCAAAAAATAAAATGGCATTCCCAAAATGATCCAAACATGAAGTAGACATATGGGGAATGTAAATTAATAACTATTTTTGGAGGTATTACCTATCTATTATAGAAGTAGAGAAATTGAATCTTGGAAATTTGCTATTTTTTAAAAGTTTTGGTAAATTTGGTATTTTTTTATAAAAAAAAAAATAATAATTTTGACTCCATTTTACCAGTCTCATGAAGTACAATATGTGATGAAAAAACTGTCTCAGAATGGCCTGGATAAGTCAAAGCCTCGCATTGAATATACTTACCCCGCTCTCTGTACCGCTCCTGGTCCCCGCATTGCCGCTTCTCCCCGTGTGCGGATGAGAGGGTGGGGTGGGGACGAGCCTTCCTAGCATCACGGGTAACACTAGGGAGCCTCGTCCCCTATCCCCGCCTGCCATGAGCCGCACCATGCAGAAGTGCTTCACCCCCCAAAACCTGGCCGTGTGCAAACTTCACTCTGTCACTCTTCCCCGACAGGAGTCTATGAGCGACAGCCTGCAGACCTGCTACAAGTACCTGAACCAGACCAGCAGGAGCTTCGCCGCCATCACCCAAGCCCTGGACGGAGAGCTGCGGTGGGTGAGATCTCCGTTATTCTGTACTGATTGGGGTGGGGGTGTTTATTAATGTTACTATAATCAAATTCCTTTTAATCCGGCAGGTATTATCAAATAATCTGGATTGTTAGATGCCAAATAAACTGTTTCCGTTCTTGGAATTCTGTAGTAAATCCTGCTGAATTGTCCACCTTTTGAAGGGAGATTCCCAGAGGTTGCACTAAATATTTTCTGGACGAGTAAAAATTCTCCTTGCAGCATTTTTCACAAAAGTTGCAGTAATTGAAATAAATAACACCTGCACATATAACGGGAAGAGATTGCTATTTCTGCAGGGAAATCATTACTGCTCTAAACTGCTTTCTGTGCATAAATAGCAAATTTAGACAGTTTTCCATTTGTGACAGATAAGACTGAATCCCGACATTGAAGCTTTTATATTCTGCCACTCAGAACAGCAGAACAAAAACTCAACACCGTAATGGGGCGGGGTGGTCTGGCACAGATTATGCTCTGTAATATGAAAAAGCACAATGCGTGTTGGTGCAGTGTTTCCTAGGTGGCTCCGGATAGGGCTAAGAAGCTTTATTTTCTTTTTTTAATTTACTTACACGTCCAGATATAGAAAAATGCTTGAGCTGTGAGCTCCTTCGTTGGGTTCCAAGTGTGCACTGGACACTGCCATTATGCAGGTATCGGCTACTGCTTGTGAACACTTCCTCTTCCTGCTCACTCGTATTAGCGCTGAGGAGGACAGTTAGTCTGGTGAGCGCTGATGTAAATCGGATAGCGGCTGAAACGGAATCTTCCAAAAACTGAACTACTTGTGTTTTTCTACTAACCTACCCAAACTTGATACCTCTGTGTGTGGCACTTGCACCGCTGTCTCTGATATTTCCTGCACTCACCTGCTCATGTCACCTACACCTCAAACATCTGTAGAATTATTATTTTTTTTATTGTAAGAAATACAACAAGGACCATTTACAAACAATTGCGTTGGACAGTGCTCCTATAACTTTCAGGTGTAAATAATACAAGCAGACAACCTCCGCATCAAAGTTATGGAGAACATATCGGTACCAGCGAATTCTCAGTCATCACCAGTTGATAAAGATGATACATGTCACTATGAAGAGGTTATCAAAACCTTAGCTTGTTCATTCTCCTAATCTGGCACGAGTACTTGAGGTTTAGGTAATGTCCAACAAAAGCAAAAAAAAAGGACAAATAAGACAAACAGTAGTATTCATGGAACCTTCTATGTCCTTCCAGTATTTTGTAATCAATGGGCATGTCCACCAAATATGAAGCACAGTTCCCTTCTGCCTATAGCATCTATCACTGGGTGACAGGCCTACGGAGAAAAGGAACGGAGAATCCGCCTCTTTCTTTACTATGGAAACAAGAAAACTCTTATTGTTGCCCTCTTCAATTCTTGTCTTGATTAATGAAAATCATTACCAATTGGTCTCCCCTTTCCAATCTATCCTGAACGCAGCCACCAGGCTCCTCTATCTGTCTAATCGCTACTCCGATATCTTCACCCTGTGCCACTCATTGCATCGGTTGTTCATATAGTATAGGATTCAATTTAAACAGTTCATTCCAATCCACAAAGCTGTCCACAGTGCTGCACCCCCCCTACATATCTTCCATTTCTGTCTACCACCCCACCCGTGCTCTACGCCCCGCAATTGATTTACCACTAACCTCTCAATCCCATCTCCAAGACTTCTCCCAAGCTGCACCAGATCTCTGAAATGCCCTACCCCAAACAATTAGGTTAATTCCCAACTCCCATACTTTTAGGCTCTCCCTAAAAACACATCTTTTCCCCGGCTCCTCCACAATGGCAATTACAAGAAAGGAGTCCCCACCTCCTGAGGACAGGAAACCACGCGGAAACCCACATTTAAAAGCCTACTCCCCTTTACTTGCTTCAGTTGGTTGTTTCCTGTCCTCACGGGATGCGTGGAAGTCCTACTCCTCTCATCAGGTCCGCAACAGCCTGGATTTTAACCCCGATCAGGAGGGTTGTTGAAGAGAGCAGGATTGCGGGGTCGCATTTGCCTTCCTCCCTAGTTCCTTGGCGCAAGCCCTACTGTGTAGGCAGCCCCGGGTTTCTCCATGCGGGGACCGCGTGGGATCCGTCTCATCGTGAGACTTCAGATGAGATTCTCCTTGGGCAAGAGAATCTCTGCCTCTCTACTTCCGGTTTCGTCAAAGTCAAGGCAGGGACCGGATATTAGTGGAGGAGGAACTCATGGCGCCACTAGTGTGCAGTTCGCAGCGTTCCTGCATCATGTCTGCATCTGATGATCAGAAAAATAAAAAAGATATGCATATAAGATTTGGTCTATAGTGTTATTGGCCTTACTCAACAGCTACACAGACGGCGCCTAATCCCCACAGACATCAATGATAAAAATCAATAATGTTTTGATATATCTCTATACAGTACTTTTTAAAATCATTAACGTCATGAATGGCGAATTTGTATTATAGAGCCACCCACACTTAAGAAGTTGCTACTCACTCCACTGGGGGTCTGTCAGACAGGTTATACTCAAGACACCTGAGACAGTAACCCCC
The DNA here is from genome assembly GCF_905171765.1 of Bufo bufo. NCBI lineage: Eukaryota > Metazoa > Chordata > Amphibia > Anura > Bufonidae > Bufo > Bufo bufo. Next base: position 46,883,985 of record NC_053392.1, read on the forward strand.
CCCCCCCCCGGCCAAGGTCGCTTAAAGAATCTGAGACGTTGGAGTCGGCACGCAAAATCTTAAAAGGACATTAGGACAGAGGTTGAAGTCAGCACACACATCCAGGGCTTCTCTTCACTCTTTAATAAACAAGGCTCAACGCGTTTCGGGGTGTACATAAAAGACCCGTTCCTCAGGAGCAGAATATTAATGTCCACCCCGAAACGCGTTGAGCCTTGTTTAGTAAAGAGAGAGTCAAGAGAAGCCCTGGATGTGTGTGCTGACTTCAACCTCTGATACACTACAAGCAAACCTGGCCGGGGGGGGGGGGGGGGGTACTCTCTCAGGCGTCTTGAGCTTAACCTGTTTGACAGCCCCCCAGTGAAGTGAGTAGTAATTTTCCAAAGTATGTGTCCTTTTAAGATTTTGCGTGCTGACTCCGTCTCAGATTCTTTAAGCGACCTTGGCTGGGGGGGGGGGTTACTGTCTCAGGTGTCTTGAGTATAACCTGTTTGACAGCCCCCCAGTGGAGTGAGTAGCAACTTCTTAAGTGTGGGTGGCTCTATAATACAAATTTGCCATTCATGACGTTAATGATTTTAAAAGTACTGTATAGAGATATATCAATACATTATTGATTTTTATCATTGATGTCTGTGGGGATTAGGCGCTGTCTGTGTATCTGTTGAGTAAGAAGGTCAATAACACTATAGACCAAATCTTATATGCATATCTATTTTATTTTTCCGATTGAAGCGTTTAGCCTGTTGCTAACGCTATTTTTTAGCAGCCTCCCCTATTGTGTTTTTCTTTTAGAGATCTATACATTAATAATTCACTAATAGTCCTATCACCGTTGGCGCCTTTTGAGTGGGATATTCCTTGTCTAAAGGTCTTCCTAAACTCCTCCTTCTGGTTTTGTTTTACTTTTACTTGCATCTGATGATGCCACCTTTTTTGCAGATACCTTTTTTTTTTTTACTATTGCTGCTTTAGAGGCCAATTCTTTACCCTAGAACAGATTTGATATAGGGTAAGATACCATGCAGGATTTATGGCTATGAACCCACTAGGTGATTCAAACTGCACACAACACCCTAAGTGAGATATATATATATATATCTCACTTAGGGTGTTGTGTGCAGTTTGAATCACCTAGTGGGTTCATAGCCATAAATCCTGCATGGTATCTTACCCTATATCAAATCTGTTCTAGGGTAAAGAATTGGCCTCTAAAGCAGCAATAGTAAAAAAAAAAAAAGGTATCTGCAAAAAAGCCCTACCTTCTCACTATAGAAAACCATTATGTACCGAAAAAGTTGTATCCGAGAAGACACTGTCCCTCCTGGATTCAATGAGGGCCTGATTAAAGAAGTTAACGCTGCAATAGATTTAAGATTGCCTACAGTGTTGCCACTTCCATCCACCTGACATCACAGGAGATGTGGACCTAGATGATGAAGTGTTTTCAGAGCCAGATTCAGATTCCTCTGAATACGGTTCAGGTCGACCCTTTTGTCTACCTGAAGAGACAGACTTAAAAAACGGTGCGGGGGCGTGGACAACTTCCGGCATGAAACAGATGTGTCTGAAAACTGCTCCGGCTCCCACTTGCATCCTTCACCATCCTGGCACATATCCCTAAACATCATAGCTTAGTCCGTGCATAAGAGAAGGAGGAAGCCACAGAGACAAATCATGGGTCCTAGCAAGGCCCAAGCAGCAGCACACAGGCTGAAAAAAATATGCTAAGCAAGAGACCCAACATGGCGCTGCTTCCTCTGCGACGCCACAAGCCTCCATTATACAGAGGCAAACAGTACAGAAGTCTACAACAGATACTGCCGAAGAACCTGAGTTCACCTTGAAGGCAGCTAATGTCTGCCATCACATCTTGCCTGTAAGCGAGGTCTGGCAGGATCGAGGAGGTGAGCGTGGACTTGGGCCTACTACGCCACGACATGCAACAACTAAGTGATAGGGTCTGCCATACTGAAGACCGGGTTTCAGCCTTAGAGGATCTTACCCATCCCCTTACGGCAAGAATGCAAGCCATGGAGAGCTCAGTGGATCTATGGAGACAAAAAATGTGTGACTTAGAAAATCGGGCTCGGAGGAACAATTTCCGAAACCTGGGAATGCTGGAAAAAGCTGAAGGCCCAGATCCGGCAACATTCCTGGAGAAGTGGTTTAAATCCACATTTCCTGAAGCTGCCTTTTTTTTTCTATGGCCTATGTTGTAGAGAGGGCTCAGTCCCTGCCCGACCACCACGACCAGGAGCTCCTCCAAAACCACTCTTGGCCTGCTTACTGAACTGGAAGGACCGAGATCTAATCCTCAGCCAAGCGAGGAATAAACAGGCTATCACTTGAAAATGTGACCATATTGCTCTTTCCTGATTTCTCAGCAGAACTTCAAACGAAGCGTGCCACCTTTTTGTATCTGTAAAGAGACTCTTCAGGGAAATGAACCTGCAATATTCCATGGCATACCCTGCTCGCTTGCGCATGGTGGATGGCGGGAAAACGGTCTTCAAGGTCCCCCAGTTAGCGGAGGACTGGGTGACCAGACGGCCAAGACCCTTACCACCCACTTGAAGGGTATAGTTATTTCTCCTTGTCCTCCTACAGGGAAATCTCTTTATTGGACAGAGGATATTTTTCACAGTCTACACCAGGGCTGGCCAACCTGCGGCTCTCCAGCTGTTGCAAAACTACAACTCCCAGCATGCCCAGACAGCCTACAGCATGGCATGGTGGGAATTTTGTAGTTTTACAACAGCTGGAGAGCCGCAGGTTGGCCAGCCCTGGTCTACACCTTGGACTATCGGTATCGTAATTGCTTATAGCTATACCCAATTGTTACAATCCTAGTTGTACTGAGAAGCTGTCAGGCACCCCCTGACTAACCAAGGTTAGGTTATTGATGTCCACCGCACTGCTTATTGTTTATAGCTCCATGACCATTAAGGGAAACCTGTCAGATCCCTGCATAGATATTCCATCATATTACAGGATGCAGGTTCCCGACCCCCATGGTTTTTATGGTTTTGGTTATTTACGTTTTGTTCTGTATGGCACAGAGGCATTAGAAACAGAAAATATAGGGTACCTCAATTAAGGGAGTGGAATGTAATAAGTCGACCATGCTCTTCAGATACTGGATATCCTGCAGTTGGAGCAATGACCCATTGATGGTCACCTTAAATGTGATGTCCTGGAGAGAGGTTTGGGAGGCCCCAGAAAAAGGATGACAGTCTTCTTTCATATACGTAAATATAATCCCCATATTCTTAGTCTACAGGAGACACATTTAACATCAGACATGGCAGGGAGGCTTAGGAAACCATGGGTACAATGGGCAGATCATGCGTACAGGAATTCATACTCCAAAGGGGTATCCTTGTTGATACACTGCGCATTCGAAACCCAGAAGACAATAGTGGACCATGATGGGAAATATATTTTTGTCTTTGCATACATTAACAGCATCCCATACATAGCGTTAAATATAAATATAACCCCCCCCCCCCCCCACCCGCCAATGTCTCTATCCTACAAGCAGCAGCTGGATTTGCAGCGCAATACCCTGGCGCTAGAATGATATGCATGGGAGACTTCAACATGGTAATGGACAGCCATATAGACAGATTTCATGCTGAAGCAGATGGGACTAGCCAGCAGTCTAATCTTGACGACACAATACGAGAAGTCACTGAGATGAGTTGGGTAGATTTACGGAGGGAACGACGTCTAAGGCAAGAAATATACTCTTGTTTTTCCCCGTCACGGGGAGCATTGTCGAGGATAGATTATATATTCGGCACAACCTCCACATATCTAGACCTTGTAGATGTTCAATATGGTCCACAGGGGGTGTCGGATCATGCACTCATGGTGGCGAGGTTAATGCTGCCTGATACCACAAGATCTGTGGCTAAGCTTTGCATCCACCCTTTCTGGAGGACCCTTTTGACAACTAACGATCGTATACCAGACCAACTCAATATGTTCCTGGAAGTACATAATTCAACGGATGACCTATTGCTATGGGAGACGTTGAAAGCTTATATACGCGGCTGATTTAAATCCTCTATATCCGATATTAAAAAAGATGCGCAACGTAAAGAGGAGGAACTGAGTCGCCAATGTGAAGAGGCAGAGAGCTGATACACTTCTAACCCCACTGAAGACAACAGAAGGGAGTGGATGCAGAGGGGGAGGCAATACATGATACACCTTAGAGAGAGAGAAGTGACTGTAAGCTGTTTTTCCTTAAACAACGAACATTTGAACTGGGTAACCAGGCAGGTAGAATACTGGCCCATGTGGTTCACAGCAGCACCATCAATGTTGCGCATACAAACTACAGTACCTTGGTGGAGGAAGCTGAGGGAATAGTGACTAGATTCCAAGAATTTTACCAAGCCCTGTATAGATCTATGGTGCAATATACCTGCCCTGAATTGGATAACTATCTTTAGGAAGTTACTTACCCACAGCTGAGTAGCCAGGATAGAGCTTCTAGATGGAGAGAACACTAGAGAAAGTTCAGATTGCTATAAAAGGATTAACCCTGGGAAGTCACCTGGTCCAAGTACATTGACGTTCTGGGACCACAACTACATAAAATTAGTTGCTGTGCTGCCAGATAAGGGGGCCTCCCAGAATCTCTGTATGATGCTTCGATAGTGGTGCTGAAGCCTGACAAACCCACTGGAATGTGGCTCTTGTAGGACCATTTCTCTGTTGAATATAGATTACAAAATACTCACGAAGATATTAGCTAATAGATTGAATAAAGTAATCAATGCTATTGTACATGAGGACCAGTCTGGCTTCATTCCAGCAGGATCAACATCCAGCAGTATTGGAAGGGCACAGGTCATTGCTCAGGTGGGAGTGGGAGGACATAAAAAAATGGGCCTTGGCCTCCTTAGACACGGCCAAAGCTTTCCACTAAGTGGAATGGCCATACCTACTAGAGGTATTGAAACACTTCGGGTTTGGTCCGGTCTTTATCACATGGATCTCTATAATATACAAGAATCTCAAAGCCAACATATTAGTCAATGATGTACACTCGGCATCGTTCAATCTAAGTAGAGGCACTCGGCAGGGGTGCCTCCTCTCATCCCTCCTGTTTGCAGTAGCTATAGAACACCTTGCTCTTAGAATCCGACAGGATACTGTGTTTAGGAGGATATCCATAGGGGAGAGAGGATAGGTTTATATGCTGACGACCTGATACTGTTTATGGATGATGTGGAGTCTTCCTTACCAAGGGCAATAGACCTTATTGACTGCTTTGGTCACTTTTCAGGTCTTCGCATAAACTGGTCTAAATCAGCCCTCATGCCATTTTGGACAACTGATTGGCCATCAGTTTACCACAATCTTCCTGTAGTGGATTACTTTAAGTACCTAGGTATTGTTATTACCAAAGACCCACTTATGTCCTTCACTAAAAACATTGCTCCTATTGAATAGTTTCTCGTTGACAAGTTCAGGTCCTGGAAAACCCTTCCGTTATCTATAATGGGTAGACTAAACCTTATTAAAATGGTCTTGTTGGCCAAGGGTCTCTACTTATTGGAACACGCATGCATGCCTATACCGTGCAGTTTCTTTAACCGCTTACGCTTGTTGGTGACTGCCTTTGTATGAGGGACAGTCAGGAGTAAACTAGCTTTACATATCCTGCAAAGACCCAAACAGCAGGGAGGAGCGGCTTTGCCTGATTTTTATACTTCCTGGCTGGTCAGGTGAGACACCTCGCACTTTGGATATCATCGACTGCAGAATACTATTTACAACTATCTACATTGTGGCCAATACTGGAGAGTATCTACTTATTCCCAGACGTGCCCTCCCCTTGCATAGGCTAGAACATCAGGTGTGGAGCGCGGCAAAACTCCAGCACTACAAAGATTTTGCAGATGTCATCCCACTATGGGATAACCCAATGTTTCCTCACATGCAGAATTATAAAGGGGCAAAAATATGGAGAGAATATGGAATACTTGCCTTGAAAGATATTTATGACAATGGGGTCTTATGTTCTTTTGTGCAACTGCAGGAAAAATTTGGAGTCTTGCGCACTTTTATTTATTTTTTAATAGATATCTACAAGTGCGCGACGCTCTCCCCGCACAGTTTCAGGATAGTAGACAAGCCATATCGACGTATCCACTGATCGGGATACTTAATACACAAGGAACCAGGGGAATTATATCCGCTCTATATACCCACCTATTGAGCAACCGAATGGCTTTACACCCTTTGACGGTTGAAACTAAATGGAGGGAATTCATCCTTCATTTATCTGCAGAAGACTGGCAGGAGGCATTGGAGTCTCCCTTAAAAGTTTCACCCTCCTATTAATAATAGGCTAATACAACTATTCATTCTACATAGATGTTACTTGACCCCTACCAGATTGTATAAGATGGGTAGAGTACCACACACTAGGTGTCATAGATGTGCACAGACAAACGCCGATTTTTCTGTCATATAATGTGGGAATGTGGCTACATTAATTCTTTCTGGCAGGAAATTGTTAATGTTTCATCCACTATGATCCCCAGTCCGATCCCTTTTTGTCCCAAGGTGTGCCTACTGGGGATACTGGAGGAAGAGGTATGGCCCCACCACACTAGCATATTCTTGAGGGAAACCCTGTTTCTTGCAAGGAAAGCAACAGCATTTAGATATGCCCACAAAAATTCTGGAAGGTGTGGGGAGCGTGGTGCTAATCATCTGACAATTGCGGACAAGAATAGGGTGTGTATTTATTATTATTTTTTATTGATTTTGAGACATATGAGAGATCATCAGTGTACAGTTACATGGTCAGCGCTTCACATAGCCACATTGGCAGCGCCAACTGAACCGTATTTCATGTATATCAATGTGTATTAGAAAACAGATAATAAACAAACAACAAATAACATACTGCCCGCTCCATAATTAATTCTGGGGGCGAAACCTCAAAGCATTCAAAGAATCCGTATGACTCCATCAATATCGTTTGACATAAGAGTATGAAGTGTCGTCATAGACAAGTGTGAAAGTGCG
>NC_053392.1:47791240-47881537 GCF_905171765.1 Bufo bufo
AGAGGTCAGAGACACCAATGCAGGGCATCGAGGGATCAGGAAAAATCAAAGTCAGGGACAGGCCAAAGTCAGAGCAGAGAGATTACACGCTATACAGTAAACAATCTGAAGTCAGGGCAGGCTGCGGGGAGTCAATATTGACTAGTCAGGTCAGGTCAATATGGACTGGTCAGGTCAATATGTACTGGTCAGGTCAGGCAGTGGAAAGTCACAATCCAGATAACTGGCAAGTCAGTACACGGGCGGCATTCAGTACACAGGCAGACAACACACCTTCAAAAGATACTAGCAGGCATAATAACCTATTAGTACCCCAAGGTTGCCAGCCATTTATTGGTGATGATTAGGGTGCATGTGCACTGGCCCTTTGAGAGCCAGTGGGAATGTGCATCCTACGGGCAGAGGAGCAGGGGCTTTGCCAGCAAGCAGGGTGCAACTTACGTGGAAGGACAGTGCAAGCCCGGAGGGTGGGCCCGCTAGGAAGGGGAAAGCAAGAGGCGGTTCCACACCGACACAGGACCCCAGGATCGGTGAGTGGAGCAGTGATGGCTGTGGGCTGCTGCTGTGACACCCCCCTCCTTACAACTTTGGTGACTAGAGAGTAAAGAAGTGCTTAAAGGGGTTTGTAGAGGATTAGTAAAACATGGCGCTTTTATCTCTCCAAAAACAGTAGCTCACTTGTCCGTGGGTTAAGTATGGAGAGATCAACTCAATTGAAGTAAATTGGGTTAATCTGCCATATCACATATAACCTTTGGACGTGAGGGGCACTGTTTTTTGAAAAAAGCAGCCATGTTTTTCCAATACCTGACAACAACTTTTAGGGTAGTCTGAGAATTTTCACTTGAGACCAATAGACTTTAATTATGGATTTCTACAAAAGAGGACCAGGACCTCAGTGCAGGTCCCACCAGCTGAGCTCCAACTTGTGAGTGAAATTCTGTGTTAATAAAATGCATTGGACCATTGAAACTGGAATATTAGGTTATGAGTATTTCAGGAAAATCCAAAATAAACCATGTCCCTTATATAATGGGGCCCGGAGTCAGAGTCACAGCACAGTCCTCCAGCAGAACCTCACCAGAGCACATCTATGGGAACAATGGCCTCCCACTGGGGAACATCAATGGTAAGAGCACCAAATTCTATTCAACTCTATTAACCAATGAACTAAAACTAGATTTGAGGTTCAGTCCAGTTTTTTGACCCTTAAGAGGATCATAGTTGTATGTTTGGGGAAATATTCTTCTCTTTCCATCAGTATTCGGGGAATTTCTAGACTGCCTCTTGGAAGGTTCCTCCTCAAGTGCTCTGATAGCAGCCAACACAAATCAAGTATCCAAGAAGACTCCAAAAAGAGGGGCATTATTCACAAGGCATTTAAACTTGAAAAACAGACTCTGGCCCTATGGAGTCCTTAACATTGTCCCTGTTTTATCTAAGTAGTCATTTTGGATTCTATGTATGGTTTTATAAAATCCATAATGGTTGTACGGGTAGCAGAAACTTACTGCCAGTTATGAAAATTATAGAGAGATTGTCACCATACCACCTTACATTATAAAAGTCCCCATGGTTGGGCTGGTCACAACTTAAGGTTTAAGTCGAACATTGGTTGAACTCACCAATTTTGGTGAAACCTAACATATATCTAATGTACAGTGCCTTGCAAAAGTATTCAACCCCTTGACTTTTTTTGTATTTTGTTACATTACAGTCTTACGTTCAATGTTTTGCTAATCTGAATTTTATGTGATGGATCAGAACACAATAGTCTAAGTTGGTGAAGTGAAATGAGAAAAATATATAAATAAAACTATTGTTTAGAAATAGAAAACAAAAAATTGGCATGTGCGTATGTATTCACCCCCTTTGTTAGGAAGCCAATAAAAAGCTCTTGTGCAACCAAGTACCTTCAGAAGTCACATAATTAGTGAAATGATGTTCACCTGTGTGCAATCTAAGTGTCACATGATCTGTCATTACATATACACACCTTTTTTGAAAGACCCCAGGGGCTGCAACACCTAAGCAAGAGGCATCACTAACTAAACACTGCCATGAAGACCAAGGAACTCTCCAAACAAGTAAGAGACAATGTTGTTGAAAAGTACAAGTCAGGGTTAGGTTATACAAAATTATCCAAATCTTTGATGACCTCTAGGAGCACCATCAAGTCTATCATAACCAAATGGAAAGAACATGGCACAACAGCAAACCTGCCAAGAGACGGCCGCCCACCAAAACTCATGGACCGGGCAAGGAGGGCATTAATCAGAGAGGCAGCACAGAGACCTAAGGTAACCCTGGGGGAGCTTCAGGGTTCTACAGCAGAGACTGGAATATCTGTACATAGGACGACAATAAGCCATACGCTCCATAGAGTTGGGCTTTATGGCAGAGTGGCCAGAAGAAAGCCATTACTTTCAGCTAAAAACAATAAGGCACGCTGTGAGTTTGTGAAAAGCCATGTGGGAGACTCCCAAAATGTATGGAGGAAGGTGCTCTGGTCTGACAAGACTAAAATGGAACTTTTCAGCCATCAAAGGAAACGCTATGTCTGGCGCAAACCCAACACATCACATCACACAAAGAACACCATCCCCACAGTGGGACATGGTGGTGGCAGCATCATGCTGTGAGGATGTTTTTCAGCAGCCAGGACTGGGAAACTGGTCAGAGTTGGAAAGATGGATGGTGCTAAATGCAGGGATATTCTTGAGCAGAACCTGCACCACTCTGTGCGTGATTTGAGACTAGGACGGAGGTTCACCTTCCAGCCGGACAATGACCCCAAACACACGGCTAAAGCAACACTTGAGTGGTTTAAGGGGAAACATGTAAATGTGTTGGAATGGCCTAGTCAAAGCCCAGATCTCAATCCAATAGAAAATCTGTGGTCAGACTTAAAAATTGCTGTTCACAAGCGCAAACCATCAAACTTGAAGGAGCTGGAGCAGTGTTTCAAGGAGGAATGGGCAAAAACCCCAGTGGTAAGATGTGGCAAGCTCATAGAGACTTATCCAAAGCGACTTGGAGCTGTGATTGCCGCCAAAGGTGGCTCTACAAAGTATTGACTTTAGGGGGTGAATAGTTATGCACATTGACTTTTTCTGTTATTTTGTCCTATTTGTTGTTTGCTTCACAATAAAAAAATAAAAAAAACACCTTCAAAGTTGTGGGCATGTTCTGTAAATTAAATGATGCAAATCCTCAAACAATCCATGTTAATTCCAGGTTGTGAGGCACCAAAATATGAAAAAAGTCAAGGGGGGGGGGGGGGTTTGAATACTTTATCAAGGCACTGTATGTGAGGGTGTTCCTCTCTAATGTGTTGGGTAAAAGAAGGATCAGACATTTGGATGTCAGCATGCCATTACTTTGTTCTCAAGACAGATAAGCCAACATGTGTATGGTAGGAGTGCTACAGAAGGAATAGCTGTTTATATTTCTTATAATTTACTACTGGGCATCTCAACATTTGAGGCTCCTCAAGAAGTCCACCATAGTTTGAGTAAAAATTTTTTTTTTTTTTAAATCCCTTCAATTATTCTACAGTTATTTGTAATTATTATTTTGTAGTATTATTTCAGTATTATACATTTTTGCTTCATTCCACGATACCTTTGCAGTGACCCTTTTGATTATATTCACAGGTTTTTTCCTCATTGCTGTTTTTGAGTCTCAACTGCCATGTTTTTGGAAGAGAGGAGCAGCTACCTAGTGCTTATGAGTGGGAAGAAAATCCAGTGTCCATCAAGGGATGTTCATTACCACTGGACACCACATTTCCACTACGTGTGAAGGTTGAGATGAAGGTCAGCAGTGGAAGTTCTGCAGAGTTGATGACGGACAGCATCAAGAGCCGCTCAATCTCTCCATGGGAATACAGGTAGATACTAATTTCCAAAATCCAATTAATATCATAAAATGGTTATTATTAGCATCACCCACAATAATAATACCATTTTTTTTTTTCAACATACTTTTTTAGCAAGAAAAAAATCTTGTTAAAAAAATTGTTTCCATTTTATAATCCAGTATTGGGGGCAGATGGCACCCTCGGGCCCCTTTCCTAAACATTGGGCAGAGCACTCCTTGCTTAGCACTGATCTGCTTGGGCGTGAGACAAAGCTGAAGATGTTGTGTCCATTATGTTCAGTTTCTTGACCATTAGCTCACCATTTTTTACACTAGATGACCAGGGAAATCCTGACTCTTTTTTGTACCCTAGACTACCTGGTATTAATCTCAATTTTTACAGTAGACCACCAGCAAAATATGAACTGATTCATATACCAGTGTCTGCCAGGCATTACCCCTTTACTTAACACTAGATAACACTTAGACTAAAAGGTATTAACAACCTTTTTGCACTAGACCACCAGAGAACATAATTCACACCCCTTTAAATACCTTAGACTACAAGATATCAGACCACTTTTTTACACTAGACCACCAGGGAACAAAATTCAAACCTCTTTAAATACGAACCCCTATATATACAGACTACTAATAGACTACTAGGTATCAACCTCTCTTTTTACACTAGACCACCAGGAAACAAAATATGAACCATTTTAAATAAAACAGACTACCATAATAAACTTAATTTTACATTAGACCACCAGGGAACTAAATGTAAAACCCTTTATATATCTTAGACTACTTGGTATCAACCAATTTTTTTACACTAGACCACCAGAAAACAAAAATGAACCCCTTTATATACAATAGATTACCCGATATTAACCTCCATTTTTATATTAGACCACCAGGGAACACTATTTAAACCACTTTCTATATCATATACTACTAGGTACTAACCCCCCTTTTTTACACTAGACCACCAGGGAACAAAATACAAACCCCTTTATATACAATGGACTACCAGGTGTTAATCTCCACTTTGACACTAGACCACCAGGGAACAAAATTGAAACCTCTTTATATACTACTAGGTATCAACTCTCTTCCTTACACTTGACCACGAGGAAACAAAATATAAACCACTTTCTATACAATAGACTACCAAGTATTAACCTCCACTTTTATGCTAGAACTCCAGGGAAAAAACATGGACCTCCTCTACCACCCTAGACCACCAGAACTAGTTATGTTAACCCCTTCACTTCTAATACTTTTAATTAGTATGAAATATATTTTTTTCTGTTCTCTAAACCACAATATATCCAATAAGTCCACTATGTCTTATAGTCCAAAAATATAGATTTTATGTGATAATAAATATTATTAATTAAAAATGTATGGTAATTATTATTTGAATTCATTTTCTTAATATTAATTAATGCATTTTACGACTTCAAATAAGAATGATACATTCATTTACAGTGCTGCCCATAATTATTCATACCCCTGGCAAATTTTGACTTAAAGTAACTTTTATTCAGCCAGCAAGTAATTTTTTGACAGGAAATGACATAGGTGTCTCCCAAAAGATAATAAGACAACGTACAAGAGGCATTATTGTGGGAAAAAAACATTTCTCAGCTTTTATTTACATTTGAGCAAAAAGTGTCCGGTCCAAAATTATTCATACCCTTCTCAATAATCAATAGAAAAGCCTTTATTGGCTATTACAGCAATCAAACGCTTCCTATAATTGCAGACCAGCTTTTTGCATGTCTCCACAGGTATTTTTACCCATTCATCTTTAGCAATGAGCTCCAAATCTTTCAGGTTGGAGGGTCTTCTTGCCATCACCCTGATCGTTAGCTCCCTCCACAGATTCTCAATTGGATTCGTCTGGCCTCTGGCTGGGCCACTCCAAAACGTTAATGTTGTTTTGGAGTAGTGAAATGCTAACCATTTCTTCTCCACTTTTGCTGTGTGTTTTGGGTCATTGTCATGCTGAAATGTCCACTGGTGCCCAAGGCCAAGTTTCTCTGCAGACTGCCTGATGTTGTCGTTGAGAATCCTCATGTATTGCTCTTTTTTCATGGTGCCGTTTACTGTGATTATGTTCCCTGGACCATTGGCTGAAACCCCCCCCCACCCCCCAAAGCATTAGGTTCCCACCACCATGTTTGACAGTGGGGATAGTGTTCTTTGGGTTGAAGGCTTCTCATTTTATACGCCAAATGAAGGAAACATCATTGTGACCAAACAATTACATTTTTGTTTCATCTGACCATAACACAGAAGACCAGAAGTCTTCTTCTCTGTCCAGATGAGCTTTTGCAAAGGCCAAGCAAGCTTTTGTGTGCCTTATCTGGAGAAGTGGCGTCCTCCTTGGTCTGCATCCGTGGGACCCAGCAGTGTGCAGTGTCTGTTGGATTGTCTGCCTTGAGACATTGCCACCAGCAGAGCCCAGATTCACCAGGATGGCCTTGGTGGTGATCCTTGGATTCTTTTTCACCTCTCTAACTATCCTCCGGGTCAGCACAGGTGTCATTTTTGACTTCCGACCACGTACTCTGAGATTTTTTAATAATACTTTGCACTGTAGCCACTGGAACTTGAAAACATTTAGAAATGGCCTTGTAGCCCGTTCCTGACTTGTGAGCAGCCACAATGCGCAGCCGCAGGTCCTCACTGAGCTCCTTTTGTCTTAGCCATGACTGTCCACAAACCAACTGCAGAGAGCTGCTGTTTTTCACATGTTGAGTTTATTAAAACAGCTGTTCCCAATTAATCAGGGTAATTAGGATGCTTTAGAACAGCTTGGACTATTTGGAATGGTATAGAACTTTTGATTTTCCCACAGACTGTGACAGTTTGTGAAGGGTATGAATAATTTTGGACTGGACACTTTTTGCTCAAATGTAAATAAAAGCTGAGATGTGTTTTTCCCCCCACAATAATGCATCTTGTACATCGTCTTATTATATTTTGGGAGACACCTTCAAAAAATTACTTGCTGGTGGAATAAAAGTAACTTTAAGTCAAAATTTGCCAGGGGTATGAATAATTATGGGCAGCACTGTATGACCAATGAATAATATTTACACTTAATAAAATTCTATTACTAATAATCATATTTTATTCTTATCATTAACACTATTTTTTATGATATAAGAATTGCAAAAATAAAACAAAAAAGTGGAAATAAGCATTCTTTAATAAATATAGACTTAGTATATATAGTCAGTGTAATCTGTACATACACCCACATGTTCTTTCCAATATTCCACACACTCTGTAGAAGGTCAAATGATCACAATCTGCATCTATTTTATTTATTTATTTATTTATTTATTTTTTCTTGTCCATCGCAAAGCTGGACCGGGGGTGTATACAGTTTACAGTATATACAGTGTACAGTGTACAGACTATTAGAGGACTACTGGCCAATAAAATGGCCGACTCCTTAAAAAAGCAGAAACTGATTTCAACCCCATAATTTTGTCTCCTTCCTCCAGCTCTAACGTGGACAACAACAGATTCCCGCTGGTCATCAACGAGGCCAGATGTCTTCACCACGGCTGTTTGGACCCTGAGGGTCATGTGGACCTCAGCATGAACTCAGTCCCCATCAGACAGGAGATCCTGGTCCTGCGCCGTGAGATGAGAGGATGCGTCCCCGTCTATAAGCTGGACAAGCAGCTCGTCACCGTGGGCTGCACCTGTGTCCGGCCCTTCACCCAGTACCTCAGATAAGAGCCTCATGGGTCACCACTGTCTCAGTGGAAGCGTTATCCGCAACGACCAATCAGAGAACACTCTAATGTCATTTAGAAATCTGCTGAATTCTGATTGGTTGCTATTGGCAACAAGGTTTTGAGGCCTGTTAAGGACTACTTATAAAAACCAGTGTAAGCAAAATTACTGTGGCCGACAGAAACCAATCAGATTTTAGCTACTAATTCTCTACTGCCGACTACAAAACATGATCTATTTGATTGGTTGCCATGGGCGACACTTCTAAAAACTAGATAAGCAGCTCCACGTTTTCTCAGTGTTTATTATTTAAAATATATATATATTCATTATATTTTTTATAGAATTCTTTATATTTATATGACTATATTTATATTATTACATAAAATAATTAAAACTATTTAGGCTACTTTCACACTAGCGGCACGGAACTACGGCAGGGTGTTCCGTTGAGTGAACAGTCTGTCGGATCCGTCTTGCCGCTAGTGACCGTGTGCACCCGGACTGCCGCTCCGTCCCCATTGACTATAATGGAGGCGGGGGTGGAGTTCCCGGCGAGGCACGGCGAGAGGCTGCCGGAATAAAACTACGACATGTCCAACATTTATTCCGGCAGCCTCTCGCCGTGCGCTGCCGTGCCTCCGCTGGAACTCCGCACCGCCCCCATTATAGTCAATGTGGACGGAGCGGCAGTCCGGGGGCACACGGTCACTAGCGGCAGGAGGACAGAACAGCCTGCTGGAGGTCCGTGCCGCTAGTGTGAAAGTAGCCTTAATCAGTCTATGTTTTAAACTATTGGAAAAGTATACAGAAACTTGAGGTTTTTTTTTTATAGCTGTTGGAGGATGTGAATTTTTTTGCAACCACATTTTTGTATTGCTAAAATAAATGTAAAATAAACGTTTTGATTAAAGGAATCCTACGGTTTTGTGTATACAGCTCCCATGCAGACCCATGTGTCTCCAGCCTACCGATCCTGTGTGCAGTCTGATACTCTAGTCATACTCTATTCGCTTTGCTCTTTACTTGTTGGAATGCAAAAACGTTCAGTCCCTGGTAACCATTTCTTGTAGGTTCTCACAGACCCCGCCCAGGGACCTGACTTTATGCTCTTGCACTAATAGTAAATTTACGTAGAGAACAGGTTTTCACCACATGAGAATGGCTGACAAGAGGGACAGTCTCCTGGACATTGTCAGCACCTTGCACAAGCCAGTGCATTTTAAAAAAAAAGGCCATGCCAAGAGCATATGTTATTTCAGGGCGACCAGAATGTTGCGCCTATTGTCACTGACCATCTTGCCCAGTTGGGGTTGGCAGGGTGACAGCCAGCGGGTTGTTTGCTGCTTGATGGTGTGGCTACTGTCGCCGAGGCTGATCAGCCACAACACGGCGTGGCGACGCTTGACTTGACACATGTTATAGGAAGGAGGGGTAGTGCTGCTGTTGTTGGGTACGGGATTGTGTCCATGGAGGAGGAGGAGCCGAATAAGTGTTTACAGTGGGAGCCAGGGTAATACAACCTTTGGGTGGGGGTGGTCAAAGAGACTTGGCCATGTTGCTGGGGTGCATTTTCTCCACTGCCGCAAAAAAAATTGACCCAGTGGGACATGAAAGATATTTACTGTCCCTGACCATAACAACTGCTCAAGGTGTCCACCGTGGAGTGCAGCTTGCTGCGCAGCGAGAATCACAAGGAGTGGCCTACGTTCTCCGCCATGTGAGCGAACAAGGCACTTTTGCAATATGAGTGCACCACCATCAGCGTGGCTAGGTGGGGGTTCAGCTTGTGGACAAGTAAATTGCTGGTGGCGAAAAGTTTTTTCATGGTCAACAATTCAGTCATAGAAGTCTCGCGATGGAGCTGAGGACAAGGAGGAGTCTTAGCAGGAGAGGAAGAAGGTGATGATGACAAAGATTCCGAATTGCTTGGGGATGCAGATTGGCTGTCACAAGAGGACCAGGAGAAGGAGGACAAACTGTATTTTCCCGAAGGATCTGGTGATGCCACCTCACCTCATGTGGTGCAATAGACCTCTGATAGCTATGAGTATGTTTAAATGGCCATGACTTATTTTAATCCTGCCATATGTGACCGCCTTGTGGAGAAAAAATGCCATACGGTAGTTGCTCGCACAGAGCTGCAAGAAGCTTGGCTTAGCTTTGTTATGTTTTGGGCCTAACCCACCCACAGCATCAGCGGCATCACCAGATCCCAAAGCATACGTGGCCCTGGTTGTTCTGGAAGGTACGTAACCTCTGCTCTTTATTGCTACTGCCGGCGCCCTTCTCCTGTGATGTTGCCTCCTCCTCAGTACCCCCATCTGGCTCCCAGGACCTGTCCAGCACACAGCCATCATTGAAGTCCTCATCCTCCCTCCCGCTTTTATCAGACTGTGAGATATCATGGTGGACTCCTGGGCACCCCTCTCCTGCTGTGCGTATTCCCCGACTGCCACTGTCGCTGCTCCCACCGCCAATGCCGTGGATACAGGTATTAACACCACCATCAACACAGCTATGCATGGGGTCCCCAACCTCCTCCTCAGGGCAGCTCAAACGGTGACAGCTCTCACACAAGTCATCAACAGGGAGACCCTCTTGACTATCTGCCATAGGGTGTGGTAAGGTTTTCTTGGCACTTCTTTGGAGAAAAGAAAGCGTCCCACTAGGAAGGGGCAGTAAAGACTGAGAGGGCTCCACTGAAAACCTTCTCTGAAGCTGCAAGGAGCAGGAGCAGGTGGAACTCCTGGCTCCACAGAACAATGTTGAACTCCAAAAGTCACCTCCACGTCATTCTGCTGAGACTGAGAGGAGGACTGAGCCATCCAATCCACAATCTCATCCACTTTCTCCTCAACAATAATGTTGAGCGGAGTACTTGGGCCTTTCCGAAGCCTGGGACTGTTGCAGCCTACTACTACTACTACCACTTCTGGCTGGATAGCTGGTGCTGCTATTACCCACATTCTGGCTCTGGATCTTTTGTTTGGAAACCTTCTGTAGCCTTGACATATTTGGGCCTCTCAGATAATATTGTGTGCTATCCTGTGTATTGTTGTAGTAATCATATATATGTTGATTTTAATAATTTAAACCCCCCCAAATCTTTTTTTTATTGGAAACGTGTGGAGACAGATATAAGTGCAAACGGATTTAGGCCTAAATTTGTTATCACTCATAGATAATTTTGGGCAATACCCTGTGTACTGGTGTATTGATCAATAACCCCTGCAAAAAAATAATTGGAAACGTGTAGAGACAGAAATAAAGGGAAATGGATTTGAAACTAGGCCTAAATTGGTTATCACTCACAGATTCTTTTGTGCGCTACTCAGTGTTTTGCTGTGCCGATCACCTATATGCTTTTTTTATTAAATCGAACAACCCCCAAAAAATACAATTCCAACCATGTGGATATTAAATAAACGAAAACGGATGCCAGGCCTGACACTCAATTTCACGTTATCACTCACAGATAAATTGTTGCCCTATCCTGTGTATTGGTGTACTAATCACCTATATGCTGGTTTAATTAAATTGAACCCACCAAAAAAATAATAATATGAAATTACAACAATGTGGAAATAAAATAAATGGAAATGGATGATTGAGGCCTGACCCTTACTATCAAGTTATCACTCACAGGTAAATTGTTGCCCTACCCTGTGTATTGGTGTACTGATTACCTATATGCTGATTTAATTAAATTGAACCCACAAAAAAAAAAATATGAAATTCAAACCGTATGGAAATAAACAGAAGAGAATGATTGAGGCCTGAACCTTAATATCACATTAAGGGCAAGGCCTGATGCTCAATTTCACGTTATCGCTCACAGATAAATTGTTGCCCTACCCTGTGTATTGGTGTACTGATCACCTAAATACTGGTCTAATTAGATTGAACAATCCCCAAAAAACAAAAATTCCAACCATGTGGATATGGAATAAAAAGAAATGGACGATTGAGGCTTGACACCTATTTTCACATTTTCACGTCTTTCGGAATCATTAGGACACAGACAAGCACAAGTCCAGGTGGTTGGGGGCTGCATTAAGGGCTTTGTGCAGATCCATCCCATGGAGTGTATGTTGTGCACCCCAGGCCTAAACATCTTATTAGATATGGTGTAATTTTTTTTCATTGCTCTTCACCCTTTTACTGGTCCCACCTTCTATGCACTTTGTGCCTGGTTTACAACTAAATATAATAAGGAGAAGGTGGTCCCTGAACACATAAACAAAGACTTTGGTGGACACCTTGGTCTCTTTCTAAGATGATCTTCATTTGTTAAAATTATTCAACACAGATGGCATAAGTATTCACCCACTTTGAGCCTGCATGTAGAAGAAGCTATAATTACAGGCTTGTCTCTACATATATTTATCTTCTGTAGGTCTTGATGGACCCTTCAATGTTCAACGTTTTTCATTCAAAGTTCAAGTTCAGCCATATCTTCTCTATTGGATTGATTTGGCCACCCCAGGCCATTAACAGGTTTGTTTTTTAGACAGTCCCATGTAGCTTTGGCTTTATGTTTGCAGTTTCTGTTTTGTTGGAATATACATCTGCTAACAAGCTGTTGTTGTTTTATAGACTGTAGCAGGCTTCCCCCCAAGATTTCCATGTATTCCACTAAACTTGCTATGCCCTTTATCATTACAAGTCTTCCAGTGCATGATACAGATAACATACTGCTGCCACCACCTTGTTTTTTTGAACTGTAGGGGTGATATATATATAGAGAGGTGATATATTTTTAGTGGTACACAGTCAAAAGGTAAGTTTTAAACATCTCAGGCCACAGAATCCTGAAGATGATTTATAGAGTCTCTCCTCGTCAGCAGTTTCTTCCATCTCGTCCATGTAACTCCTTCACAGTTGTTATAAGCCTCTGTTATTAGTGTCCTCCTTTCATTGCCCAGTTACGTCCTGTATTATTTGCCATATGGTGATTTATATAGCTGAGGGATATAGGAGGCTGAATGATAAATTACTGCACATTATACTACCCTGTCCCTGCAGTTTAGGGTGTAGTACCCCATACCTGGGGGTACTACAAACTGATTATTGTTATTAGAGATGAGCGAATTTATAAAAAATTCGATTCAACCGGTTCGCCAAATTTTCAGATTTTTTTTTGGTTCGATCTGAATTTATTAGTGGCGAATCGCGTTAAAAAACGGCTATTTCCAAGCTGCAGAGAGCCTTTATAGTGGCGTAGAACACTGTGCCTTGCAGTAACACGCATAGGGAGTCTGCTGTGGTAAAGAAACAATACTGTGAGTCAGTATGACATGTAGATGACAGGCGTCACTCTTAGAATCACTGAACACTTCACTTATTTGGGCAGTTACGGGGCCAAAACTGACCAAATAACTCAAGTATGAATTCAGCCTTACAGGTCAATGTTAGCGGCAGGTATAAATAACCGTGCAGAGGCCCAAGATTCTACTATAGCGTGAAAGACCGCACTCCTTTTACAACAATTCACAGATTCCACATAGATTTCTACAGAACCTGTTCTATTAAAAAGCGTATAGACGTAGAGCCCCCTGACAGAGTGGAGAGGGTGTCAGCAGTGTGTGTTGACGTCACTGATTATTTTGCCCTTCCTCTCATCTGCCAGAACAATAACCCCCAAAAAATGGATCCTGTCTTTGGAGCATCCGCCTTCACTCGGTCAGCATTTGGTCAGTAATCCATCAGTATTGCTAAAGCAAAAAAAAAAACAGGAGTGGATCCAAAACAGAGATGAATGGAATATTTGCATGTCTTCTGTGTTTTGTACCCACTCCTGTATTTGGCTACCAAATCATAAGCCAATTCTATATGACATAGTGGTGATGTGGAAGCAGTAAAGTGGCCCAATGACAGAGACTGGAGGGGGCAGCAGCATCAAGAGGAGGCCACAGAGTGGCACAATGAAAGTGTGGAGGTGAAAGCAGGATCAGGAGGTCACATAGTGACACATTGACACATTTTTGCTTTAGCAATACTGATGGATTACTGACCAACAAGTCATCGCTCTGCCAAATGCTGACAATTAGGCTGTCACTACGCAAGCAAGTGAGCATGCATCGGGCCATTTGTGCAAGTAACTCGGAGGGACTCCCTGCCTCCATCTCCACTGCATACTGCCACAGTGTGTCTGGGTTCTCTGCCTCATCGCCCTGTAGCTCCTCTGGCTGCTCCTGCTCCTCCTATCCTGTCACCTGTGTAGAAAAACCACCCATTTCGCTACACATTGCTTGTGCTCCAATGTCCTCCTCCAGTTCAGCCCCCACAGGGCTCATGTGGCCATGAGATCTAGGCGCCATGTCTCCAGTCCCCTGACCAGACAGATTTACCAGCATCTGTTCCAGGACATGAAGCAGTGGAATGACATTGTTCATCCTGTAGTCCTGGCGACTGACAAATAACGTGGCCTCCTCAAAGGGCTTGAGCAAATGGCAGGTGTCACTCATGAGCTGCCACTGGCTGACATCAAAGTTACACAGGGGACTAATCCTGTCCGCTTGGATCATCAAGAAATAGTTTATGACCTTTCTCTGTTCATATAGTCAGTCCAACATATGGAGGGTGGAATTCCAATGGGTGGAAACGTCGCATATCAGCCTATGTTGGGGGATCCCGTTCTGCCACTGCAGCTCAAGGATGGCGTGCTTTGCGGTGTCAGAATGGCTGAAGTGCATGCAAAGTTTCCTGGCCATTTTTAGGATGTCTTGCAGATGGGTGGAAGACTTCAGGAACCGCTTGACAACCAGATTGAATATGTGTGCCATTCAGGGTGCATGGCTCAGTCCTCCTTGACGCAGTGCCGACACCATGTTCTTCCCTTTGGTTCCGATTTTGAGTTGTCGCGGAGAAAGCCAGGATTTGATTTCTTGGTGAAGGACATGGAGCAGTTCCTGTGACTCTGTTTGCCCAGGCAAATGAGGTGCAGAACAGCGTGACACCACCATGCCCTGCACATGTGGTATGCTGGAGGGGCACTGTGAATTGTCCCTACAGTGGAGGCCGAGGACATGGTGGAGGATGAGAAGGCAGAGGCGGACATTGTCGCAGGACCAATGGCGTGAGAACATGGAGGCAGAAGCGGCGTCACCTGGCCAAGTTGCTGGTGAGGCTGTGCAGAAACCACATTCACCCAGTGGGCCACGCTTCACCTTCTGTTCACAGATTCTATAAATGGCCATGTTGGCCTCCTCCGGCAGCTTAACAAAAGACTGCCACACTGCCGAGTAGGTGATTTTACCCCCAAAACTCTGCAATGACTGACTGCTACCGCCGCTGCTTCCGTGAACCCCTGCACCACTACTTTCCAGGCAAGTAGGCTCCTCCGAAGCGGGTGGTCTACCCCAGGCACGTTTTGCTCCCGACCTCCCACTGCTGCCACCCAGCTGACTCCCGGCCACGCCCGCGACCTGCTGGCTCCACTGCTGCCTCACAGGCAAGCTGCCACCCTCTTCTCCCAATGATGATGAAGCCTCTAATTCACCTGGCTCCCAAGTGCGATCAGCTACATCATCATCGAGTACTGTCTGCACGTCACTGATGTTCTCCTCAACGGTCTCTGGGTCAGGAGCCTGACCACTCGCAACACCAGCTCCTACGCCACTCTCCTCATCACTACTTGCCCGCCTACTGGAGGAAGCGGCGGATGTCTCCTTCACATCTTGGCTGGCCAGTAGCTGCTGACTGTCCTCTAGTAGCTCATTCTCGCTGTTTAGTGGAGCTGAGCCACAGCATATAATACTTCTCTTGCTTAGGAAACAGAAAAGGACAGAGACAGGTGAGGGCACAGGACCTGCTCCCGGGCCATGCCGACTAAGGGTTGTGTCTGACGAACCCATCAACTGTTGACTGGGGGTGTCTGATATCACTTGGGACGAAGTGGATGACCGAGTCAGCCATTCAAGAACCTCTGGGTTGCTGGTCAAGACACGACCGCTAGATGACACTGGGAGCTCAGGCATCTCGCTGTGACCCCTGCTACCACGCCCCCTTACTCTGCTGCGACCTGTGCCTGCGCCAGAAACATTTAGGCCTCTGCCACTCCTCTGTGCAGGGCCTGGCACTTCTCTGTCTGATATACTGTTAGATCAAATAAATAAATAAATAAAAAGGAAATTAAAACACCCCAAAAAAGTCTGTAATTTTCTCCCTTCACCACACAACGGCTAATAAGCCCTTTTTTTGCCACTAATACACGCCAAAGAAGGCTTTAGAACATATGACTGCACCGCACAAGGGCAAATAAGATGTAGAAATTTTTGCTTGTAATAAACCCTGTTAATGGTTGTATCAAACAGCACTTGCATCCCAATAACAAGAACGGCTTGCTGGAATTACAGAGCTGTATAATGGCAATTCGGATCCCCAGTCAGTGCAGCAAGGTGTAATAGGATTGTTCCCCATTACCCAGGCTGTAACCTCCTCTACTGAACCCTGTTCTGCTTCAATACTGTGGGATGATTCCTCTCTATCCTTTCCCTGAACTTCTATACAGCAAAATAAAAGATTTAAAGTCTTTTCTGCCACTGTCCCTAGCGCCTGCTGATGTCTCTCCCTGCACTAAGTACACTGGAAAATGGCTAAATCCAAGATGGCTGAGGCTATTTATAAGCCACTCACCACGTCAAGGTCGCCTCTATGGAGTGGTCCCTAATAGGGATGAGCGAACCCGAACTGTATAGTTCGGGTTCGTACCAATTTTAGGGGTGTCCGTGACACGGACCCGAACTCGAACATTTTCGTAAAAGTCCGGGTTCGGGTTCGGGTTCGGCGCTTTCTTGGCGCTTTTTGAAAGGCTGCAAAGCAGCCAATCAACAAGTGTCATACTACTTGCCCCAAGAGGCCATCACAGCCTTGCCTACTATTGGCATGGCTGTGATTGGCCAGTGCAGCATGTGACCCAGCCTCTATATAAGCTTGGGTCACGTAGCGCTGCACGTCACTCTGCTGATTCAAGCATAGGGAGAGGTTGCTGCTGCGACGTTAGGGCGAGATTAGGCAGATTAACTCCTCCAAAAGACTTAATTCAGTGATCTATCTCCAGCTGTGGATCATTGAAGTGCTGATATTGAATTGCTCACTTTTTTTAGGCTGCCCAGAGCGTTTTTATATCACTTTTTTCTGGGGTGATCGGCGGCCATTTTGTGGCTTGTGGTGAGCCAGCACAAGCTATCACCAAGTGCATTTAACCATCAATAGTGTGGTTATTTTGTGCTGTATCCTACATCAGGTGCAGGCTGAGCCTGTGTCACCCAAGTGCATTTAACCATCAACAGTGTGGATATTTTTTGGCCATATACTACATCAGGTGCAGGCTGAGCCTGTGTCACCCAAGTGCATTTAACCATCAACAGTCTGGTTATTTTTTGGCCATATACTACATCAGGTGCAGGCTGAGCCTGTGTCACCCAAGTGCATTTAACCATCAATAGTGTGGTTATTTTTTGGCCATATACTACATCAGGGGCAAGTTGAGCCTGTCACCCAGCGCCTAAAAAATAGGCCTGACATTTCTATTCCTCCAAATCTGTACTGTTTTAGCTGGTCAAATTATTTGTAGTGACCGTAAAAGCACAGTTTTTGTTCTGGGTTGAAAAACTATTCCCAAATTTGCCATTCTCAAAATTAGTAGTTTCTGCTATATCAGGCCTACTTTAAATCTATCCCAAAAAGGATATCTTAGATTCAAGGTGCTGATAGTGTAATTCTGAAAAACTTAACACACACGCTACCGTGCAGATACAAGTCTAATTCTGTGATTAAAGGTATATCTGTCACACAGCGCGTAAAAAATAGGCCTGACATTTATATTCAACCAAATCTGTACTGTTTTAGCTGGTCAAGTTATATTTAGTGACCGTAAAAGCACGGTTTTTGTTCTGGGTTGAAAAACTATTCCCAAATTTGCGATTCTCAAAATTAGTAGTTTCTGTTATATCAGGCCTACTTTAAATCTATCCCAAAAAGGATATCTTAGATTCAAGGTGCTGATAGTGTCATTCTGAAAAACTTAACACACACGCTACCGTGCAGATACAAGTCTAATTCTGTGATTAAAGGTATATCTGTCACACAGAGCGTAAAAAATAGGCCTCACATTTATATTCAACCAAATCTGTACTGTTTTAGCTGGTCAAATTATTTGTAGTGACCGTAAAAGCACGGTTTTTGTTCTGGGTTGAAAAACTATTCCCAAATTTGCCATTCTCAAAATTAGTAGTTTCTGCTATATCAGGCCTACTTTAAATCTATCCCAAAAAGGATATCTTAGATTCAAGGTGCTGATAGTGTCATTCTGAAAAACTTAACACACACGCTACCGTGCAGATACAAGTCTAATTCTGTGATTAAAGGTATATCTGTCACACAGAGCGTAAAAAATAGGCCTCACATTTATATTCAACCAAATCTGTACTGTTTTAGCTGGTCAAATTATTTGTAGTGACCGTAAAAGCACGGTTTTTGTTCTGGGTTGAAAAACTATTCCCAAATTTGCCATTCTCATAAATAAGTAGTTTCTGCTATATCAGGCCTACTTTAAATCTATCCCAAAAAGGATATCTTAGATTCAAGGTGCTGATAGTGTCATTCTGAAAAACTTAACACACACGCTACCGTGCAGATACAAGTCTAATTCTGTGATTAAAGGTATATCTGTCACACAGCGCATAAAAAATAGGCCTCACATTTATATTCAACCAAATCTGTCATTACTTGTGTCCCTGTATTAGTGTAATACGGTACCTAAATAGATAGCCAGACAGTGTTAGGTGTCTGTAAAAAAAGGCCTGAATTTTAATTCAATACATTGGCCCGAATAATATTTTTCTTATTGTGGTGAACGGTAACAATGAGGAAAACAACTAGTAAGGGACACGGACGTGGACATGGTCGTGGTGGTGTTAGTGGACCCTCTGGTGCTGGGAGAGGACGTGGCCGTTCTGCCACAGCCACACGTCCTAGTGTACCAACTACCTCAGGTCCCAGTAGCCGCCAGAATTTACAGGGATATTTGGTGGGGCCCAATGCCGTTCTAAGGATGGTAAGGCCTGAGCAGGTACAGGCATTAGTCAATTGGGTGGCCGACAGTGCATCCAGCACGTTCACATTATCTCCCACCCAGTCTTCTGCAGAAAGCGCACAGATGGCGCATGAAAACCAAGCCCATCAGTCTGTCACATCACCCCCATGCCACTGACTTTCACAGTTCAGAGGAAGAGGCAGTGGTGAGACCGAGCCAACAGCGTAGCAAAAGAGGGAGCAGTGGGCAAAATCAGAACACCCGCCGCCAAGAGACTCCGCCTGCTACTGACCGCCGCCATCTGGGACCGAGCACCCCAAAGGCAACTTCAAGGAGTTCCCTGGCATGGCACTTCTTTAACCACTTCCCATCTGGGCCCTTTGCCCCCTTCCTGACCAGGCCAAATTTTGCAAAACTGACATATCTCACTTTATGTGGTAATAACTTTGGAACGCCTTTATTTATCCAAGAGATTATTTTCTCGTGACACATTGTACTTCATGATAGTCATAAATTTGAGTCAAAATATTTCACCTTTATTTATGAAAAAATCCCAAATTTACCCAAAAATTAGAAAAATTCGCAATTTTCTAAATTTCAATTTCTCTGCTTTTAAAACAGAAAGTGATACCTCATAAAATATTTATTATTTAACATTCCCCATATGTCTACTTTATGTTGGCATCATTTTGGAAATGTCATTTTATTTTTTTAGGACGTTAGAAGGCTTAGAAGTTTAGAAGCAATTCTTCAAATTTTTAAGAAAATTGCCAAAACCCACTTTTTAAGGACACGTTCAGGTATGAAGTCACTTTGTGGGGCCTACATAGTGGATACCCCCATAAATGACCCCATTGTAGAAACTACACCCCTCAAGGTATTCAAAACCGATTTTACAAACTTTGTTAACCCTTTAGGCGTTCCACAAGAATTAAAAGAAAATGGAGATCAAATTTTTAAATTTCACTTTTTTGGCAGATTTTCCATTTTAATCAATTTTTTTCTTTAACACATCGATGGTTAACAGCCAAACAAAACTCAATATTTATTACCCAGATTCTGCGGTTTACAGAAACACCCCACATGTGGTCATAAACTGCTGTATGGGCACACGGCAGGGCGCAGAAGAAAAGGAACTCCACATGGTTTTTAGATGCCATGTCCCATTTAAAGCCCCCTGATGCACCCTTACAGTAGAAACTCCCAAGAAGTGACCCCATTTTGGAAACTAGGGGATAAGGTGCCAGTTTTATTAGTACTATTTTTGGGTACATATGATTTTTTGATCATTCATTATAACACTTTATGGGGCAAGGTGACCAAAAAATTGGTTTTTTTAGCACAGTTTCTATTTATTTATTTTTACAGCGTTCACCTGAGGGGTTCAGTCAAGTGACATTTTTATAGAGCAGATTGTTACGGACGTGGCGATACCTAATATGTATACTTTTTCTCATTTATTAAAGTTTTACACAATAATAGCATTTTTGAAACCAAAAAATTATGTTTTAATGTGTCCATGTTCTGAGAGCTATAGTTTTTTTTATTTTTTGAGAGATTTTCTTATGTAGGGGCTCATATTTTGCGGGATGAGGTGACGGTTTTATTGGTACTATTTTGTGGGACATACGCGTTTTTGATCACTTGGTGTTGCACCTTTTGTGATGCAAGGTGACAAAAATTGCTTGTTTTGACACAGTTTTTTTTTTTTTTTTACGGTGTTCACCCGAGGGGTTAGGTCATGTGATATTTTTATAGAGCTGGTTTTTACGGACGCGGCAATACTAAATATGTCTATTTTATTTTATTTTTTCTATTTTTAATTTTTTTTTTATTCCTTACTTGGGAATTTTTTTTTTTTTACATGTGAAACTTTTTTTTATTTTATTTTTTCAACCCTTTATTTTATTTTTATTTTATTTTACACTTTTCGTCCCCCATAAGGTCATACAAGACCTCTGGGGGACATTTGCTTCACTTTTTCATTTTTTTTTCACAGTTGATTTCTCCTGTAACTGGGGCTGACATAGTAGCCCCAGTTACAGGACAAATACACCCCTAGAGAGGCTGTACAGCAGCAATCCAGCGCTGTACAGCCTCACAGCAGGGCTGATCGAGGTCTCTGAGAGACCTCACACAGCCCCTGCACTCTCCGGTCCCGGCGGCTACATGACCGCCGGGCCGGAACAGGAAGCGCACAGCGCTTCCTGCTCTGCAGACACAGCGCTCGGTGAGCGCTGTGTCTGCAGCGATCGTGAAGGCAGGGACACCTGGGAACTGTCCCTGCCTTGTCTTAGGGTTGCCCTGCTGTCACTGACAGCGGGCAACCCGATCAGCAGCTGCACGATTAGCGTGCAGCTGCTGTTAATGAAAAGACATTTTAAAACGTGCATTAGGAGATAGACGTCCACCCATAGGACGTTTATATCCTATGGGCGGACGTGAAGCGGTTAAACAATGTGCTGACGACAAGACCCGAGTGGTTTGCACGCTGTGCCATCAGAGCCTGAAGCGAGGCATTAACATTCTGAACCTTAGCACAACCTGCATGACCAGGCACCTGCATGCAAAGCATGAACTGCAGTGGAGTAAACATCTTAAAAACAAAGAAGTCACTTAGGCTCCCCCTGCTACCTCTTCTGCTGCTGCTGCCGCCTCGGCCTCTTCTGCTGCTGCCGCCGCCTCGGCCTCTTCCTCCGCCTCTGGAGGAACGTTGGCACCTGCCGCCCAGCAAACATGGGATGTACCACCAACACCACCACCTGTGTCACCAAGCATCTCAACCATGTCACACGGCAGCGTTCAGCTCTCCATCTCACAAACATTTGAGAGAAAGCGTAAATTCCCACCTAGCCACCCTCGATCCCTGGCCCTGAATGCCAGCATTTTTAAACTACTGGACTATGAAATGTTGTCATTTAGACTGGTGGACACACACAGCTTCAAACAGCTCATGTCACTTGCTGTCCCACAGTATGTTGTTCCCAGCCGGCACTACTTCTCCAAGAGAGCCGTTCCTTCCCTGCACAAACAAGTGTCCGATAAAATCAAGTGTGCACTGCGCAACGCCATCTGTGGCAAGGTCCACCTAACCACAGATACGTGGACCAGTAAGCACGGCCAGGGACACTATATCTCCCTAACTGCACACTGGGTAAATGTAGTGGTGGCTGGGCCCCAGCCGGAGAGCTGTTTGGCGCACGTCCTTCCGCCGCCAAGGATCGCAGGGCAACATTCTTTGCCTCCTGTCTCCTCCTCCTCCTACTCAGCTTCCTCCTCCTCTTCTTCCACCTGCTCATCCAGTCAGCCACACACCTTCACCACCAACTTCAGCACAGCCCGGGGTAAACGTCAGCAGGCCGTTCTGAAACTCATATGTTTGGGGGACAGGCCCCACACCGCACAGGAGTTGTGGCGGGGTATAGAACAACAGACCGACGAGTGGTTGCTGCCGGTGAGCCTCAAGCCCGGCCTGGTGGTGTGCGATAATGGGCGAAATCTCGTTGCAGCTCTGGGACTAGCCGGTTTGACGCACATCCCTTGCCTGGCGCATGTGCTGAATTTGGTGGTGCAGAAGTTCATTCGCAACTACCCCGACATGTCAGAGCTGCTGCATAAAGTGCGGGCCATCTGTTCGCGCTTCCGGCGTTCACACCCTGCCGCTGCTCGCCTGTCTGCGCTACAGCGTAACTTCGGCCTTCCCGCTCACCGCCTCATATGCGACGTGCCCACCAGGTGGAACTCCACCTTGCACATGCTGGACAGACTGTGCGAGCAGCAGCAGGCCATAGTGGAGTTTCAGCTGCAGCACGCACGGGTCAGTCGCACTGCGGATCAGCCCCACTTCACCACCAATGACTGGGCCTCCATGCGAGACCTGTGTGCCCTGTTGCGCTGTTTCGAGTACTCCACCAACATGGCCAGTGGCGATGACGCCGTTATCAGCGGTACAATACCACTTCTATGTCTCCTTGAGAAAACAGGGCGATGATGGAAGAGGAGGTGGCCCAGGAGGAAGAGGAGGAAGAGGGGTCATTTTTAGCACTTTCAGGCCAGTCTCTTCGAAGTGACTCAGAGGGAGGTTTTTTGCAACAGCAGAGGCCAGCTACAAATGTGGCCAGACAGGGCCTACTACTGGAGGACGAGTAGGACGAGGATGAGGAGGAGGTGGAGGAGGATGAGGATGAAGCATGTTCACAGCGGGGTGGCACCCAAAGCAGCTCGGGCCCATCACTGGTGCGTGGCTGGGGGAAAACACAGGACGATGACGATACGCCTCCCACAGAGGACAGCTTGTCCTTACCTCTGGGCAGCCTGGCACACATGAGCGACTACATGCTGCAGTGCCTGCGCAACGACAGCAGAGTTGCCCACATTTTAACGTGTGCGGACTACTGGGTTGCCACCCTGCTGGATCCCCGGTACAAAGACAATGTGCCCACCTTACTTCCTACACTGGAGCGTGATAGGAAGATGCACGAGTACAAGCGCACGTTGGTAGACGCGCTACTGAGAGCATTCCCAAATGTCACAAGGGAACAAGTGGAAGCCCAAGGCGAAGGCAGAGGAGGAGCAAGAGGTCGCCAACGCAGCTGTGTCACGGCCAGCTCCTCTGAGGGCAGGGTTAGCATGGCAGAGATGTGGAAAAGTTTTGTCACCACGCCACAGCTAACTGCACCACCACCTGATACGTAACGTGTTAGCAGGAGGCAACATTTCACTAACATGGTGGAACAGTACCTGTGCACACCCCTCCACGTACTGACTGATGGTTCGGCCACATTCAACTTCTGGGTCTCCAAATTGTCCACGTGGCCAGAGCTAGCCTTTTATGCCTTGGAGGTGCTGGCCTGCCCGGCGGCCAGCGTTTGGTCTGAACGTGTATTCAGCACGGCAGGGGGCGTCATTACAGACAAACGCAGCCGCCTGTCTACAGCCAACGTGGACAAGCTGACGTTCATAAAAATGAACCAGGCATGGATCCCACAGGACCTGTCCATCCCTTGTGCAGATTAGACATTAACTACCTCCCCTTAACAATATATTATTGTACTCCATGGCACTTCCTCATTCAATCCTATTTTTATTTTCATTTTACCATTATATTGCGGGGCAACCCAAAGTTGAATGAACCTCTCCTCTGTCTGGGTGCCGGGGCCTAAATGTGTGACAGTGGCCTGTTCCAGTGGTGGGTGACGTGAAGCCTGATTCTCTGCTATGACATGAAGACTTATTCTGTGCTGACATGAAGCCAGATTCTCTGTTACGGGACCTCTCTCCTCTGCCTGGCTGCCTGGGCCTAAATATGTGACAGTGGCCTGTTCCAGTGGTGGGTGACGTGAAGCCTGATTCTCTGCTATGACATGAAGACTGATTCTGTGCTGACATGAAGCCAGATTCTCTGTTACGCGACCTCTCTCCTCTGCCTGGGTGCCTGGGCCTAAATATGTGACAGTGGCCTGTTCCAGTGGTGGGTGACGTGAAGCCTGATTCTCTGCTATGACATGAAGACTGATTCTGTGCTGACATGAAGCCAGATTCTCTGTTACGGGACCTCTCTCCTCTGCCTGGGCCTAAATATGTGACAGTGGCCTGTTCCAGTGGTGGGTGACGTGAAGCCTGATTCTCTGCTATGACATGAAGACTGATTCTCTGCTGACATGAAGCCAGATTCTCTGTTACAGGACCTCTCTCCTCTGCCTGGCTGCCTGGGCCTAAATATGTGACAGTGGCCTGTTCCAGTGGTGGGTGACGTGAAGCCTGATTCTCTGCTATGACATGAAGACTGATTCTGTGCTGACATGAAGCCATATTCTCTGTTACGGGACCTCTCTCCTCTGTCTGGGTGCTGGGGCCTAAATATGTGACAGTGGCCTGTTCCAGTGGTGGGTGACGTGAAGCCTGATTCTCTGCTATGACATGAAGACTGATTCTGTGCTGACATGAAGCCAGATTCTCTGTTACGGGACCTCTCTCCTCTGCCTGGCTGCCTGGGCCTAAATATGTGACAGTGGCCTGTTCCAGTGGTGGGTGACGTGAAGCCTGATTCTCTGCTATGACATGAAGACTGATTCTGTGCTGACATGAAGCCAGATTCTCTGTTACGGGACCTCTCTCCTCTGCCTGGGTGCCTGGGCCTAAATGTGTGACAGTGGCCTGTTCCAGTGGTGGGTGACGTGAAGCCTGATTCTCTGCTATGACATGAAGACTGATTCTCTGCTGACAGGAAGCCAGATTCTCTGCTATGGCATGAAGAGACTGATTCTCTGCTGACATGAAGCCAGATTCTCTGCTATGGCATGAAGAGACTGATTCTCTGCTGACGTGAAGCCAGATTCTCTGCTATGGGACCTCTGTCCAATTGATATTGGTTAATTTTTTTTTTTTTTTTTTTTATTTTAATTTATTTCCCTATCCACATTTGTTTGTAGGGGATTTACCTACATGTTGCTGCCTTTTGCAGCCCTCTAGCTCTTTCCTGGGCTGTTATACAGCCTTTTTAGTGCCGAAAAGTTCGGGTCCCCATTGACTTCAATGGGGTTCGGGTTCGGGACGAAGTTCGGGTCGGGTTCGGATCCCGAACCCGAACATTTCCGGGAAGTTCGGCCGAACTTCTCGAACCCGAACATCCAGGTGTTCGCTCAACTCTAATGGGAATATAAGGAGGTTGGGATTGCTGGACAAGACACAGCTGAGGAGGAGAAGCTACGGATCCCTGAGTGAGCCAAAAAGGATTGCAAGGCAAACCCAGAAAGCTACTATTAAGAAACAACACTGTTTTTAGACATAGAGCGTGCAGCCACCCGCTGCGACTTTCTGACCCCGGTTATAACGGAGTCAGACGTGGCTCTTGACACCTTCGTGACAATCCCTCGGGAGACCGTCCGCCACCTTATCAGGAGCATGCACAGGCGTTGTAGGGAGGTCATACAGGCACGTGGAGGCCACACACACTACTGAGCCTCATTTTTAATTGTTTTAAGGACATTACATCAAAGTTGGATCAGCCTGTAGTGTGTTTTTCCACTTTAAAGAGGACCTTTCACCGATTCTTACCCTATGAACTAAGTATACAGACATGTGGAGCGGCGCCCGGGGATCTCACTGCACTTACTATTATCCCCGGGCACCGCTCCGTTCTTCTGCTATGCCCTCCGGTATCTCCGCTCCCTAAGTTATGGTAGGCGGAGTCTGCCCTTGTTCTTCTGTAGCGCTGGCCAATCGCATTGCAGAGCTCACAGCATGGGAGAAAATAACCTCCCAGGCTGTGAGCTCTGCGCTGCGATTGGCCAGCGCTAGAGCAGAACAAGGGCAGACTCCGCCTACCATAACTTAGGGACTGGTATCTCCGCCTACTATAACTTAGTGAGCGGAGATACCGGAGGGCATAGCAGGAGAACGGAGCGGCTCCCGGGGATAATAGTAAGTGCAGTGAGATCCCCGGGCGCCGCTCTACATGTCTGTATAGTTAGTTCATAGGGTAAGAATCGGTGAAAGGTCCTCTTTAATTTTGAGTGTGACTCCAAATCCAGACCTCCATGGGTTGAAAAATTTGATTTCCATTTTTTTATTTTTGTGTGATTTTGTTGTCAGCACATTCAACTATGTAAAGAACAAAGTATTTCAAAAGAATATTTAATTAACTCAGATCTAGGATGTGTTATTTTTGTGTTCCCTTTATTTTTTTGAGCAGTGTATGATAATAAAGACTGCCATGTGCGCTTGGCAGCTAAATGGCATCTGTGTTGGTCTCATGTTCTTATGTGCCCGCACTGTTGAGAAAAATAATGTTTTAATATATGCAAATGAGCCTCTAGGAGCAATGGGGGAGTTACCGTTACACCTAGAGGCTCTGCTCTCTCTGCAACTGCAGCGCCTCCTACACTTTGATTGACAGGGCCAGGCAGTGCAAATGGGTTCAGACCTGGTCCTAATTTCTCTTAAAGTGCATAGGGTGTGGCAGTTGCAGAGAGAGCAGAGCCTCTAGGTGTAACCATAACGCCCCCATTGCTCCTAGAGGCTCATTGGCATATAATAAAACATCACATAGCTCGGTGGGTATATAAGGTGTGATAGGCGGTCTGCACACACATCCCTCATTGCTGTCATGGGCAAATTATAAAAAGGGATAATTATTGGCTTTCAGGCCCCGGGTGGCGGTTTTTCTGACACTGCGCAGTGTGAACTGTTCTCTGCTGCTGTGGTGAAAGTGTTTCGTGAGTGGACAAATGGCAGCATTGTGAATAAGCGATGTGGAAACGGCGGAGCACCACGTGCTATTGATGTAAGAGGTGACTGTCCACTACGAAGGTGCGCAAGGGCCGGACCAACGCACTACAGGAGGCGAACAGACACATGTCTAAAGCAACAGTTTAGCGAACCCTACTGTGTATGTAGCTCCGAGGCAGACGGACGGTCATTGCACCTCTGATAATGAAGTTGCACTGGCAGAAAAGGCTTCAGTTTTTGCGGCAGTATCGGAATTGGTCATTGAATTGCCTCCTCCGACGAGACACTTTTTCTGTTTCATCGAATGGATGGACGTTGGCGACTCAGGCAAGAAACAGACTCAGGAGAGAAACAGTTCCCCAGACTTGAATCCAATTGAGCAATGGCATCTGTGGGACGACCTCCATCATTGTGTTCGCTCTATGGATCCTCCCCCACACAACCTCCAGCCACTGTGGGATGCACTGCAGTCAGCATGGCTCCAGATACAGGTGACAACCAGTGGCGTACCACCAATATAGGCAGACCACGCAGCTGCTATGGGTGATGGGCATTGCCCCACCTGCCGCTCATT
The DNA here is from genome assembly GCF_905171765.1 of Bufo bufo. Taxonomy (NCBI): domain Eukaryota; kingdom Metazoa; phylum Chordata; class Amphibia; order Anura; family Bufonidae; genus Bufo; species Bufo bufo. Next base: position 47,818,705 of record NC_053392.1, read on the forward strand.
ATCCTTCCTCTTTCTGCTGGGCACTCGCACTGCATCGTCCAATCAGCATTTAGGAGTGTAAAGCTCCTGCTGCTGATTGGCTAGTGTGTGAGTCGCAGGTTATGGTTTCAATAGGTCATTTATACATGGGGTGTGGCAGGGGAGGGGCCAGGGCAGGTGGTGGGATGTGCCAGGGGTGGGTAGTGGGAGGAGTTAGTGGGGCCCAATTCAGATTCTTGCTATGAGGCCGAATGATTTCTATGTACACCCCTGGTGACAACCTACCAAGACCTTAATGAGTTACTCCCAACCCGTCTGGCTGTTGCCCGTGCTGAACACAGTGGATACTCTAGATATTAGCTGGTGGTCATAAATATGGGACTCAAGCCCTGCGCTAATCATACCAAATTTATCACTTACATCCAAATGGCTCCTTTCATCGTACATGTGTGGCAGAAGTTGGGTCTTTAAAGATGGTTCCCACTCAGGAGCTGAGCAGTGGCGTAGCCGGCAGGTGCATTTAACCCCTCAGATGTTGTGGTCAAATATGACCATGGTATTTGAATGGTTATTTATAGGAAGCAGGCTGCTCCCAGTAACCCCAATGATGAGACTGTGGGAGCCAATCGTTGTTATGGTATGCAGGGTCTTTGTGAAGATTCCCAAGTATACCATAGTTCAGCTCCTATTGAGCCCTGCCTCAGTCAGGGCTCAATAGAAACACAGCAATTTTCCAATAGACTGAAATGGTAAACCATTACAGTCTATGGTAGAAACGATCTGATGATAACATGCTAAAGTCCTCTAAGGGGGGCTAAAAATAAGGTTAAAAAGGTAAAAAAAAGTATTAAAAATGTATCAAAAAGTTTTCTAAAATCACCCCTTTTCCCTATTTTAGATTTATAAATAATCAATAAAAAAAAATAAAGAGTATCACCCGGTTTGAAAATCTCTGCACAATTAAATTCTAAAAATATTTATCCCGCACTGTGAATATTGTATTGGAAAAAACATCGTCAAATAAACATTTTTGTCGATTTGCTTCCAAAAGAAACAGAATAAAAAGGGAAAAAAATGACATACATCCAAAATGGCATCAAGAAATAAAATAAGCCGTCACACAGCCCCATAAACAGAAATATAAAAAAGTTACGGAGGTCAGAAGTATTGAGTAGGGCAGTTACTTTTTCCTATGGGTGCACACAGGATCGGGAGGCTGGAGACACATAGGTCTGCATGGGAGCTGTATACACACAATGGTAGGATTCCGATCTACAAGGTTGGTTTTTTTCTCATTTTACATTTATTAGAGCAATAAATAAGGTGATTACAAAAGTATTCACACCCTCTAACAGCCATAAAAAAACATCAAGTTTCTGTACACTTTTCCAGCTAATTAAAACAATAGACTGATTACATTGTTTCAATAATTTTATGTAATAATATAATTATTGTCAAATAAATATAAAGAATATTTCCATAAAAACAATAAATACATTTTAAATAATAAAACTGAGAAAACGCGGTTCTGCACATATCTTTTTTAGAAGTGTCGCCCATGGCAGCCTATGGAAATTGCTCATGTTTTGCAGTCGGCAGGAGAGAAGTAAGTAGATAAAATCTGATTGGTTCCTGTCGGCCACAGTTATTTTCCTTACACTGGTTTTTATAAGTTGTCCTTAACAGCAACCAATCAGAATTCAGCTTTAACTCCTAAAATCACATTATCAGTCCCCTGATTGGTCGATGGGTAACGCTTCCACTGAGACAGTGGTGACCCATGAGGCTCTTATCTGAGGTACTGGGTGATGGGCCGGACACAGGTGCAGCCCACGGTGACTAGCTGCTTGTCCAGCTTATAGACGTGGACACATCCTCTCATCTCACGGCGCAGGACCAGGATCTCCTGTCTGATGGGGACTGAGTTCATGCTGAGGTCCACATGACCCTCAGGGTCCAAACAGCCGTCGTGGAGACATCTGGCCTCATTGATGACCACTGGGAATCTGTGGTTGTCCACGTTGGAGCTGGAGGAAGAAGATGATAGAAATCAGAGGCCAAAATTAGCAAAATAGCTTTTACAATACTAAATGCAGATGATACTCTTTGCAGGGGCAGCCATTGTGGTTGTCAGCTGACCTCAGTGGAGGCGTCTATGGTACATGAAGCTCACACCTGGAAATTCCCTTTGTAGTGTACAGCGATTGTGATTTTTATTTTAAAGCTTTTCAAAAATCTTTGGTCTAAGCTCACTGTATATTTTCCATGTATGGTTAGTAGCATGAAGGAAAAATAAGCGTGCAGATAGAGAAAATAAAGAAATTGTGAGATGACGTCACTAAGTATACTTAATGTATAGGGCTGACCATACAGCCTTGGACGTGGAGAGATTTACCTACAGAAATTATCTATAGGCAGAATGAGATAGATAGATAGATAGATAGATAGATAGATAGATAGATCACCTGTATATTTACCTGTATTCCAATGGAGACATTGAGCGGCTCTTGATGCTGTCTGTCATTAGTTGTGCAGAGCTCTCACCGTTGATCTTCATATGAACCTTCACACGTGGTGGAAATGTGGCGTCCACTTGGAATGGACAATCACCTCCGGACACTTGGCGGACATCCCACTCTTCTGTACCAGGTACCTGCACTTCTCTTCCATGGGCAGAAGAATAGAAGATAAGGAGAAGCCATGTGGAGAGACCCTGAGAACAGATTATAGGATATGTATTATATGGGCATTATGGAGGTGTCAGCGTTATACGGGATAATGGTACAAGGAAGGGTTAGAAATGGAGCAATAAGATGCAGCAGATGTATCCTACAGTATATATAATACTCACTATTCTGCTGCTGCAGTCACTGTTTACATACATGACTTATTTGTACTAATCCTGAGTTACATCCTGTATTATACTCCAGAGCTGAACTCACTATTCTGCTGGTGGAGTCACTGTGTACATACATTACATTACTTATCCTGTACTGATCCTGAGTTACATCCTGTATTATACTCCAGAGCTGTACTCACTATTCTGCTGGTGGAGTCACTGTGTACATACATTACATTACTTATCCTGTACTGATACTGAGTTACATCCTGTATTATACTCCAGAGCTGCACTCACTATTCTGCTGGTGGAGTCACTGTGTACATACATTACTTATCCTGTACTGATTCTGAGTTACATCCTGTATTATACTCCAGAGCTGTACTCACTATTCTGCTGGTCAAATCACTACGTCCAGGCATGACCTTTACTCTAGAGCTGCATTTACAATTCTGCTGGCTTCAGAGCTTGTTCTGGTAATTTTCCTTTTGGATAAAGCAGCCTTTAGTCGAGACTCGGTGCACTGATATGATATAGGTAAAACTAACCATCCCCCGCATTATAGAATATAGGTTAGCTGTTATAATGTGTCTATTTTAATGCTTTTTTGCTTCCACTAACAACCAACAGAATTGTAAATACAGCTCTGGAGCATAACACAGGTTGTAACCATAAGTAATACAAAGTACGTACAATGTTGTTCAGCTTTTTAACTGTCAAATGATGCTCACAAGTGAACAAACCCTTCAAGACAATTCTTCAGATAAACCAAGGAAGATAATTTTACTTTCGGAGAACATAATAACAAGTAATGAACCCCCACACCTCATACCCCTATAATGGACCTGGTTATTAAAACTGAATAGGAATCGGTGCTCCTACCATTAATGTTCCCCGGTGGGCGGCCATTGTTCTCATAGACGAGCTCTGGTGAGGTTCTGCTGGTGGACTGTGCTGGGACTCTGACTCCGGGCCCCATTATATAAGGGACACGGTTGTTTCTGGGATTTCCTGAAATACTCATAACTTTAAATCAGGTTTCAATGATTCTCGGGATTTTATATCAATATATTTTAATCTTTCAGAAATGAATATGAAACATTGGGAGAATTTAAAGGACGGGAACATCTCCCGCTATGGAATCCCTCAATTACTAATTAACCAGAAAAGCTGACACAGTGATAATCCTCTCCTGCACCGGATAGAGATAAAAGAGTCATAAACTGAAGCGAGAGCTCATAGTAACAAACAGGATTGTATGAGAAGTATCTACACACGTCCACAAAATTTTTGGTACCCTTCCGTTAAAGAAAGAAAAACCCACAAAGGTCACTGAAATAACTTGAAACTGACAAAAGTAATAATAAATAAAAATTCAGCTAATAAAAATCAGACATTGCTTTTGAATTGTGGTTCAACAGAATAATAAAAAAAACCCGAATGAAACAAGTCTGGACAAAAATGATAGTACCCCTAGAAAAGATTGAAAATAATTTGAGACATAGGGACATGTTAAAATAAGGTGTGTCCTGTAATTAGCATCACAGGTGTCTTTAATCTTAGTCAGTCTGCCTATTTAACGGGTAAAAAGTAGTCACTGTGCTGTTTGGTATCATGGAAAGCTAAGGAAAGAGTTGTCTCAGAGATTAGAAAGAAAATTATAGACACAAATGTTAACAGTAAAGGCTATGAGACCATCTCCAAACAGCTTGATGTTCCTGTAACTACAGTTGCACATACTATTCAGAAGCTTAAGGTCTATGGGACTGTAGCCAACCTCCCTGGATGTGGCCGCAAGAGGAAAATTGATGACAAACTGAAGAGATGGATAATACAAATGGTAACAAAGGAGCCGAGAACAACTTCAAAAGAGATTAGGCGTGAATTCCAAGCTCAAGGTACATCAATGTCAGATTGCACCATCCATCGCTGCCTTACCCAAAGTGGACTTGGTGAAAGATGACCGAGGAGAACACCACTTTTGAAAGCAAGTGATAAAAATGCAAGATTATATTTTGCCAAAATACATATTGTCAAGCAATAAAGCTTCTGGGAGAATGTCCTTTGGACAGATGAGACAAAACTGGAGCTTTTTGTCAAGTCACATCAGCTCTATGTTCACAGATAAAAAAAAATGAAGCTACTGGGAAACATGGAGGAGGCTTGGTTATGTTTTTATGGCTGCTTTTGCTGCATCTGGCATAGGGTGCCTTGAATCTGTGCAGGGTACAATGAAATCTCAAGACTATCAAGGCATTCTGGAGCTAAATGTCCTGTCTCAGTCACAGGTCATAGGTCTTTCAACAGGATAATTACCCAAAACACACAGCTAAAAACACCCAAGAATAGCAAAGCATTGGACTATTCTGAAGTGGCCTTCTACAGTGCTGCCCATAATTATTCATACCCCTGTCAAATTTTGACTTAAAGTTACTTTTATTCAACCAGCAGGAAATTTTTTGACGGGAAATGACATAGGTGTCTCCCAAAAGATAATAAGACGATGCACAAGAGGCATTATTGTGGGGAAAAAAAGCATTTCTCAGCTTTTATTTACATTTGAACAAAAAGTGTCCAGTCCAAAATTATTCATACCCTTCTCAATAATCAATAGAAAAGTATTTATTAGCGATTACAGCAATCAAACGCTACCTATAATTGCAGACCAGTTTTTTGCATGTGTCCACAGGTATTTTTGCCCATTCATCTTTAGCAATGAGCTCCAAATATTTCAGGTTGTAGGGTCTTCTTGCCATCTCCCTGATCTTTAGCTCCCTCCACAGATTCTCAATTGCATTCAAGTCTGGACTCTGGCTGGGCCACTCCAAAACATTAATGTTGTTGTCTGTTAACCATTTCTTCACCACTTTTGCTGTGTGTTTTGGGTCATTGTCATGCTGAAATGTCCACTGGTGCCCAAGGCCAAGTTTCTCTGCAGACTGCCTGATGTTGTCGTTGAGAATCCTCATGTATTGCTCTTTTTTCATGGTGTCTTTTACTGTGATTAGGTTCCCTGGTCCATTGGCTGAAAAACACCCCCAAAGCATTAGGTTCCCACCACCATGTTTGACAGTGGGGATGGTGTTCTTTGGGTTGAAGGCTTCTCCTTTTTGAAGGAAACATCATTGTGACCAAACAATTCAATTTTTGTTTCATCTGACTGATGGAGTATAAGTAACTCCATTTTGTCTTATTCAGCCATGTGTATTACATTTGGTTAGTGTACTACAAAATACCCCTTCCCCCTATGGAATGTGAGACACTTCCTTAAACTGTTTCAAGGAATCCATACATTCCTTAGTTTAAAAGTATGAACAGTCCAAGCCATATAAGGTCATCTGGCTCAAGTGTCTGCTAGCTCATGTGTATATACCTGATTGGTCAAATGCTGTTACTATGAGTCAGCTATTATGTCAATGCAGAGCTTATGTGTGACCATACTATTGGTCAAATACTAATGCTAACATATGATTGGATGTAAAGGAAGCTCAACCCCCTCTATTAAAACTGTTTGCCAGCTGTGAATAAACCAGAATGGATTGGAAATAGACATGTGTTCATGTGGTCAATCTAATTCATTCTCCCGGTACCGGTTAAGACTTAATTCAAGCTGATCACTGAAATCATGTGTCAGGGACACACCGTTAGGCAAGAGAGTAAATTCTCCTAACACTGACCATAACACAGAAGACCAGAAGTCTTCTTCTTTGTCCAGATGAGCTTTTGCAAAGGACCAAGCGAGCTTTTGTGTGCCTTATCTGGAGAAGTGGAACCCAGCAGTGTGCAGTTTCCATTGGATTGTCTGCCTTGAGACATTGCCACCAGCAGAGCCCAGATTCACCAGGATGGCCTTGGTGGTGATCCTTGGATTCTTTTTCACCTCTCTAACTATCCTCCTGTCCAGCACAGGTGTCACTTTTGGCTTTCGACCACGTCCTCTGAGATTTTCCACAGTGCGGAAGACCTTGTATTATTTGCTCAAATGTAAATAAAAGCTGAGAAATGTTTTTTTTTCCCACAATAATGCCTCTTTTACATCGTCTTATTATCTTTTGGGAGACACCTATGTCATTTCCCATCAAAAGATTACTTGTGGGTTGAATAAAAGTAACTTTAAGTCAAAATTAGACAGGGGTATGAATAATTATGGGCAGCACTGTATAATCCTTGATCTAAATCATATTGAGGATCTGTGGAAGGAGCTGAAACATGCAATCTGGAGAAGTCACCCTTCAAACCCGAGATAGCTGGAGCAGTTTGTTCATGAGGAGTTTGCCAAAATACCTATCTACAGGTGCAGAAGTCTCATTGAGGGTTACAGAAATCGCATGATTGCAGCGATTGCCTCAAAAGGTTGTGCAACAAAATATTGAGTTACAGGAACCATCATTTTCGTCCAGGCCAGTGAAGACAATAATTACCATGTGCTGCTATCTTTATGGTCCAAGATAAGCGGCGAGAGTTCAGATACATTATGGCCCCTGATTAGGGAAGTACCGGAGATCTTATGCCGGTTTCTCTCTCTTATAATCTGACATAACAGGGTAGAGCTGGACAGTCCACATTCCTCAATGGTCATAGACACGACTGGAACTTACAGAAACTTTTTGGAAAACTATGATTCCTGAGATGGAGACTCCACCGGGAGCCACAACTGGTATAAATAGAGAGAGGGACTGGGATCCAAGAATTAGAGCAGCAGATCCCAGAACTATACGGAGAACCCAGCAGGAGGAGAAGAATGGTCCATACAAGAACCTCACTGATACTTGTAAGTATAAAAGTGTCCAGTATAATTGTGTCCAGTATAATATTATATTAAGGACGATGACAGTAGAATTTATATCATCCAGAATACAGCAATCAGTCCATTTCAATAGGCTGGAAAGTGTTCCCTGATTTACTTCCATTGTGCATCCCTAGGAACATTACAATTTTGATAAGGGAGCAGATTAGAGCTTCCATGGATGCTGGATCAATGGTAGTTTACTGTAATATCTGCATAGGATGTATTGAATGCTTTGGTGAAAACCATTAAAGAGTTTATCCCATGATTAATGTAGAAAATGAAAAACATAAAGTACATGACAGTCTCTTTCTAACAAAGCGAGAACCAGCCCTGAACCTCACATGGATCCAGAGATCTCCCCGTTCATTGCTCCATTTGCTCTAATAGATTTATTTCAGGCTGGTGGCTCATGGTGTGTCCTTTCTGCTGCAATTATCTTCTTATAATGGCTTAGGGGAGGTTCCTTTCTGCTTCAGCTCTCTCCCTATGAGAGCTCAGGGGTCTGTCCTTTCTGTTGCAACTCTCTCCATATAACAGCTCAGGGGTCTGTCCTTTCTGCTTCAGCTCTCTCCCTGTAACTTTTTTCCAGCTTCTGACAGTAGATACAGCTAGTAGCAGTTGAAGGATGGAACTGAGCATGTGCGACCACCTCAGCAATGTTACTAAGGTGGATGGAGAAATATGGAAAAACAGCAGGTGGCGCTATACAGAAACATTTTATTGAATAACTCAGTGACTATACTAAGTTTTTAATCACATGAGATTACAAAAGTATTCAGGTCCAGATGCTGGTTTTAAAAGTGTAATGTGACAACCCCTATAAGACAAACATTGTGCACAATAAACAATCTTCTCCTCTTTGCCTGTTTGGAATGATCAAAGTTATTCTCCTTCCAATAAGATGGCCACCCTGGTGTCCCTCTGCTCATCGGCCTTTCTCCCAGAAGAGTATTTGTCCCTCACTAATACTCAGGAAGGGTCTAAGGATGAAGAGCTCCCCCTAGAGGCCAAACAGAGATGTCCTGGAAGAAGGAAATGGCAATCGCCAAGCGCTATGATAGTGGACATCGGTCTCATTGATACCAGCTACCTGGAAAGTATGGTACAGATGGAGGACATTTACACTCACTCTTTGTCACCCTGGGAATACAGGTAAATGTCACAACGTACCCCATTTCAAACATTTCGGAAATAGGGCTATAGTCCTGTGTCTCTTCTATGGAATGGAGCACTAATTTCCTGCATTATTAGGGCTTGGATTTGCAGGTTCATCTAGACTTGTGTCCTCAGGACAAGACTACTTTCTGTAAGCCCCAGAATTTCATCCTTGACATTGGGGCATTCTTAAGATCCAAATCACCATCTGCATTAATACAGTACATAATGCAATGTATATAGTTCCTGTGCAGTGCTATGTGTCTCCATGGTAACAGACTACAAACAAAGCCTGTATGCAGTCAGATTCTGCAACCATCACCTTCTTGCTAATCTACTCCTGATCACAGAAGAAGAACCTGTGGTCGGAGCAGATTAGAGCTATTCACACTCAGTGGCTATAGATCCCCAGGATACATTCAAATCAAATCAATGCCACCAAAACCTCATCATATCTAAAAATACATTTATGAGAAAAGTGCACAAACACTTTAATGTTTTGGCTGGAAACTATAGACTGTACATATATAATCATAGCAGCCATAGATAATACATGTGAAACCGATCCTTCCTTTCTTTGTTTCCTCCCTGAGTACCACACATGAGAAGGTATTAGATAGTGTCTTCTAGCAGACTGTGGTTCCCCTATCGCACTCCCAGTAAATCTTCAAAAAGTCTTCAGTCCCCAAAAAAATCCTTCTAGTGTAATACAGAGGAGGAGGGAGATGCAGCTGCAGTTTTTCAGGGAAAGAGGTGAAGAGGAATCGCAGAAGCCTCAGAGCAGAAAGCACAGTTCTGACATCAGCAAGAAGAACCTTAGTGAGCGTGGATGGAGAAATTTACAGAGACGAGCGGGTGGGAAAATATCCAAAATCTGCAGGGTACATAGATCTTCAGCTGCCAAAAGAACAATATGTAAATGTATACATTGTGGAATTGTAACATTTTATTTATTCTTTAAAATTTCCTTTTTCAGTCTCAACTCAGACCCCAACAGATTCCCCTTCGTCATTGCGGAGGCCAATTGTCTCACTTTCACTTGCGCAGATGCCAACGGCAATGAAAATCCAGCCCTGATCTCCTACCCCATCCAGCAGGAGGTGATGGTCCTACGTCGGGAGCAGAAAGGCTGCAGCTTCTCCTATAGACTGGAGACCGAGGTGGTCACACTGGGCTGCACGTGCGTCAAGCCTGTCGTCAGCTATTACTGATTATGTGGAAATAAGGATGGACGCCAATGAATATGAACTGGATTATTTTGGATATTTTCTTTATATTTAAGCAATAAATAAAATAGACTTACCCTAAATTCTTGTCTGTAGCATTGTCTCTAGTAATATTAAAGTGGATCTATCAGCATGATCAACCCTATTAAACCAGGCATACCTTTCTTTTGTCTGTATGCTAAACAGCTGCAGATATCTGTATTTTATTTCATTTGCAAATGAGCAAATTGGAGAACCAGGAGGCGGGTCTGAACCCTTGGAGCACTGCTTTGTAACACCCCCTGTGCTCTCTACAGTCCCCCCTCCCCTTGATTGACAGGACTAGACTTCAGCATGCTGAGGGCAGAGATGTGTCCTAGTATCTACATGTCATATACACTATGAACTATAGCTTCACCACACAGCTAATATACATATTACTGCTTTATTCACATATTAGCACAATATATGATAATAAAGACTCCATTAAAGGGAATCTGTCAGCAGATTTGTACCTATAACACTGGCTGACCTGTTACATGTGCGGTTGGCAACTGAAGGCATCTGTGTTGGTCCCATGTGCCCGCACTGCTGAGAAAAATAATGTTTTAATATATGCAAATGAGCCTCTAGGAGCAAAGGGGGAGTTACCGTTACACCTAGAGGCTCTGATCTCTCTGCAACTGCAGCGCCTCCTACACTTTGATTGACAGGGCCTGGTCCTGATTTCTCTTAAAGTGCATAGGGTGTGGCAGTTGCAGAGAGAGCCGAGCCTCTAGGTGTAACCATAACGCCCCCATTGCTCCTAGAGGCTCATTTGCATATAATTAAACATCACATAGCTCGGTGGGTATATAAGGTGTGATAGGCGGTCTGCACACACATCCCTCATTGCTGTCATGGGCAAATTATAAAAAGGGATAATTATTGGCTTTCAGGCCCCGGGTGGCGGTTTTTCTGACACTGCGCAGTGTGAACTGTTCTCTGCTGCTGTGGTGAAAGTGTTTCGTGAGTGGACAAATGGCAGCATTGTGAAGAAGAGATGTGGAAACCGCAGAGCACCACGTGCCATTGATGTGAGAGGTGAATGTCCACTACGAAGGTGCGCAAGGGCCGGACCAACGCACTACAGGAGGCGAACAGACACATGTCTAAAGCAACAGTTTAGCGAACCCTACTGTGTATGTGGCTCCGAGGCAGACGGACGGTCACTGCACCTCTGATAATGAAGTTGCACGGGCAGAAAAGGCTTCAGTTTTTGCGGCATTATCGGAATTGGTCCTTGAATTGCCTCCTCCGACGAGACACTTTTTCTGTTTCATCGAATGGATGGACGTTGGCGACTCAGGCAAGAAACAGACTCAGGAGAGAAACAGTTCCCCAGACTTGAATCCAATTGAGCAATGGCATCTGTGGGACGACCTCCATCATTGTGTTCGCTCTATGGATCCTCCCCCACACAACCTCCAGCCGCTGTGGGATGCACTGCAGTCAGCATGTCTCCAGATACAGGTGACAACCAGTGGCGTACCACCAATATAGGCAGACCACGCAGCTGCTATGGGTGATGGGCAATGCCCCACCTGTCTCTTGACATCCTGCAGCGCCGCTCATTCTCGTTCCTCTTTCTGCTGGGCACTCGCACTGCATCGTCCAATCAGCATTTAGCTGTGCAAAGCTCCTGCAGCTGATTGGCTAGTGTGTGAGTCGCAGGTTATGGTTTCAATAGGTCATTTATACATGGGGTGTGGCAGGGGAGGGGCCAGGGCAGGTGGTGGGATGTGCCAGGGGTGGGTAGTGGGAGGAGTTAGTGGGGCCCAATTCAGATTCTTGCTATGAGGCCGAATGATTTCTATGTACACCCCTGGTGACAACCTACCAAGACCTTAATGAGTCACTCCCAACCCGTCTGGCTGCTGCCCGTGCTGCACACAGGGGATTTTCTAGATCAGGCATCCTCAAACTGCGGCCCTCCAGCTGTTGCAAAACTACAACTCCCAGCATGCCCGAACAGCCTACAGGTATCAGCCTACAGCAGGGCATTGTGGGAGTTGTAGTTTTACAACAGCTGGAGGGCCGCAGTTTGAGGATGCCTGCTCTAGATATTAGCTGGTGGTCATAAAAATGTGACTCAACCTGAAAAACAAGGTGGTGGCAGCATTGTGTTATCTGCATCAGGCACTGGAAGGCACAGGGTGGTAAAGGGCATAACAAGTTCAGTAGAATACATGGAAACCTGCTGCAGTCTACAAGACGACCACAGCTTGTGAGCAGAAAAGAAAACTGCAAACATGAAGCCAAACCTGCACGGGACTCGCTCAAAAACAACAGCGTTAATGGCCTTCAGGTGGCCAAATCAATCCAATAGAAGAAGATATGGATGAACTTCAACTATGAAATAATAACATAAAACATTGCAGGGTCCATCAAGGCCTACAGATAAATCCACTTAGAGACAAGGCTGGAATTGTAGTCTCTTCTACACGCGGACTTAAAGAGGGTTAATACTGCAATCTTGTGTTAAGTAAATGGAACAAATGCAAATCAGCTTAGAAAGAGATCAAGGAGCCGTCAAAGTCTTCATTTATGCGTTCAGGGACCATCTTTGTCTTAATACATTTGGTTGTAGGTAAGACAAATGGTGCATAGAAGGTTGGAGCAGTAAGAAATTGAGAAGCAAGGACAGAAAATTGCACCAAAGCTTAGAAAATGTCTAGGCCTAGGATGCACAAGATGGACATGGAGTCATTAGACTGCAGATACAGAGTCATTAGACTGCATATACAGAGTCATTAGACTGCAGATACAGAGTCATTAGACTGCAGAAACAGTCATTAGACTGCAGATACAGAGTCATTAGGCTGCAGAAACAGAGTCATTAGACTGCAGATACAGAGTCATTAGACTGCAGATACAGAGTCATTAGACTGCAGAAACAGAGTCATTAGACTGCAGATACAGTCATTAGGCTGCAGAAACAGAGTCATTAGACTGCAGATACAGAGTCATTAGACTGCAGAAACAGAGTCATTAGACTGCAGCTATAGTCTCTTCTCTGCATTGCTATCAATGTAGGCCTTTGGACGTATAAGTGACTCTCTCTAGTGACTCCTCACTTAAAGGAGGTTCAGAGCTGAACTTGGACATACCCATAATTTCACCCAGGCAGGCCCCCTGATGTTAGCATCGCAGCATTTCATGGGCAGGGCAAGCGAACTTTTATTTACAATAACACAAGTCAGGGGGGCTGCCTGGGTAAAAATGGGGATATGTTCGGGTTCAGCTCTGAACCTGGACAACCCCTTTATGAGATATTTTGCAGTAAAGATTGGCGGCCAGCATAAGTACTCATGGTACACTGTGCAGCTGGCACTATTATGGGGATGGGCACTGTGTGACTGGCAATGTTATGACTGTCTGGCTCTGTATGGAGGTGCTCTGTGTATTCTACTTGAAGAGGTTTTCCAGTAGGATCAGAATGGCTTAAAAACATAAAATAATCAATACTTACCTCTACTGCTCCTCCGCCTCTGACATTCTCACACAACCGGATCCTCACTGTTCTCTACTTCCTGCTCCTGACTCGAGACACAGGAAATTCCCGATCAGCCAATCAGTGGCTGCGGCAGGACACAATGGTGGCCACTGATAGGCTGAGAGGGCATTTCCTGCAGAGCAGGAAGTAGAGACCATCACAGACTAAGCAGTGTCAAAACAGAAGTGATGGGGGATCGGCGAGTATTGCTTCTTTTATGTTTTCAAGTCATTCTAAGCCACAAATATCTGTTCTGCTGGAAAACCTCTTTTAAGGAATAAAGGCAAGAATGTTACTGTGTGATGCCTGGTGCAGACTATGACTGGTGTCCCCTCTTTGAATCCCTGTGTCATGCTCCGCCCCTCAAGCCCTGCGCTAATCATACCGCATTTTTCACTTACATCCAAATGACTCCTTTCATCGTACATGTGTGGCAGAAGTTGGGTCTTTAAAGATGGTTCCCACTCAGGAGCTGAGCAGTGGCGTAGCCGGCAGGTGCATTTAACCCCTCAGATGTTGTGGTCAAATACAAACCGGATTCCAAAAAAGTTGGGACACTATACAAATCGTGAATAAAAACTGAATGCAATGATGTAGAGGTGCCAACTTCTAATATTTTATTCAGAATAGAACATAAATCACAGAACAAAAGTTTAAACTGAGAAAATGTTCCATTTTAAGGGAAAAATATGTTGAATCAGAATTTCATGGTGTCAACAAATCCCCAAAAAGTTGGGACAAGGCCATTTTCACCACTTTGTGGCATCTCACCTTCTTCTTACAACACTCAACAGACGTCTGGGGACCGAGGAGACCAGTTTCTCAAGTTTAGAAATAGGAATGCTCTCCCATTCTTGTCTAATACAGGCCTCTAACTGTTCAATCGTCTTGGGCCTTCTTTGTTGCACCTTCCTCTTTATGATGCGCCAAATGTTCTCTATAGGTGAAAGATCTGGACTGCAGACTGGCCATTTCAGTACCCGGATCCTTCTCCTGCGCAGCCATGATGTTGTGATTGATGCAGAATGTGGTCTGGCATTATCTTGTTGAAAAATGCAGGGTCTTTCCTGAAAGAGATGACGTCTGGATGGGAGCATATGTTGTTCTAGAACCTGAATATATTTTTCTGCATTGATGGTGCCTTTCCAGACATGCAAGCTGCCCATGCCACACGCACTCATGCAACCCCATACCATCAGAGATGCAGGCTTCTGAACTGAGCGTTGATAACAACTTGGGTTGTCCTTGTCCTCTTTGGTCCGGGTGACATGGCGTCCCAGATTTCCAAAAAGAACTTCGAATCGTGACTCGTCTGACCACAGAACAGTCTTCCATTTTGCCACACTCCATTTTAAATGATCCCTGGCCCAGTGAAAACGCCTGAGCTTGTGGATCTTGCTTAGAAATGGCTTCTTCTTTGCACTGTAGAGTTTCAGCTGGCAACGGCGGATGGCACGGTGGATTGTGTTCACTGACAATGGTTTCTGGAAGTATTCCTGAGCCCATTCTGTGATTTCCTTTACAGTAGCATTCCTGTTTGTGGTGCAGTGTCGTTTAAGGGCCCGGAGATCACGGGCATCCAGTATGGTTTTACGGCCTTGACCCTTACGCACAGAGATTGTTCCAGATTCTCTGAATCTTCGGATGATGTTATGCACAGTTGATGATGATAGATGCAAAGTCTTTGCAATTTTTCGCTGGGTAACACCTTTCTGATATTGCTCCACTATCTTTCTGCGCAACATTGTGGGAATTGGTGATCCTCTACCCATCTTGGCTTCTGAGAGACACTGCCACTCTGAGAAGCTCTTTTTATACCCAATCATGTTGCCAATTGACCTAATTAGTGTGAATTGGTCTTCCAGCTCTTCGTTATGCTCAAATTTACTTTTTCCAGCCTCTTATTGCTACTTGTCCCAACTTTTTGGGGATTTGTTGACACCGTGAAATTTTGAATCAACGTATTTTTCCTTTAAAATGATACATTTATTCCCTCCATGTCTTATACTAGGCATGTGGCTTCGTCATGGTCAGATCATGACATGGTCATTTCAGAATTTCAGACTCCCCAGCAATGTCGAGGCCCGTTTCAATGGAGGCTAAACGAGTCTCTTTTGACTCATCCTGATTTATATACTCAACTACAAGAGGAACTTACGAACTTCTTTACTGACAACACTTCCACTGAGATTGACCCAATGACTCTGTGGTTGACCCATAAGGCCTATATGAGGGGCTGTTTAATAAGTAAAGCCATAAAAAAAAAGAGAGAACGTACTAAAGCCCAGGCAGACCTGGAAACCAGACTAGGCAAGCTGGTCTGGGCCCACCAGCGATCGCCATCTCTATACCTGCTTAAAGAGATAAAAGATACTAAACAGAAACTTAACATGATCCTGACAAATAATACAGAAAAGGCCCTTAGATGGACAAACTCCTTCTACTACAAATATGCAAATAAACCAGACAAACTACTAGCCAATCAACTTAAAGCTAAACAGAGGATTAACCATGTATTTAAAATAAATACAAGATCCGGTCAAACTACTTCTAATCCTGACACAATATATGCCACGTTCCAAAAATTCTATACCCAACTTTATTCTGCCCCTACGACAGGATCGGACCTACAGGAAAATAGCTTTATATCATCTGCAAATTTACCGGTATTATCCCCTGAGTCCCAGTTAGGCCTTAACAACCCCATTACAAATGAAGAAGTGGAATATGCCATCAAATCTTTAAAATTAGGTAAAGCCCCAGGCCCCGACGGATATTCTGCCCTATACTATAAAAAATTTGCCGCTTTACTCGCCCCTCATATAGTCAAGTACTGAAATCATCTCTTGCAAGGAAATACACCTCCGGGAGAATTTTTGAAAGCCTCGATCACAGTTATTCCTAAACCAAACAGAGACCCTTTGCTTACTTCTAACTACAGACTGATATCGCTCCTAAACATTGATAATAAACTTTTCACCTCCATTTTAGCTAACAGGCTCAATAGGCTGCTCCCCAACTTAATCCACAAGGACCAGGTTGGTTTCATCCCAGGCAGAGAAGCCCCTGATAACATTAGAAAAATACTTAACATCATACATATGTCTAATAAAACCAAAGTCCCATTAGCCCTTTTGGCCCTTGATATTCAAAAGGCATTTGACACTGTCACTTGGCCATATTTATATGGGGTTCTCTCAGCAGTGGGAATCAAGGGTCCCTTCCTTGCCACTTTACAAGCTCTTTATTCCAACCCAGAGGCTTCTCTTAAACTGCCCACTACAAAAGTTTCACACATCCCAATTAGACGAGGTACAAGGCAGGGATGCCCTCTTTCACCGGCATTATTTGCACTGGCTATAGAGCCCCTAGCAGCCCACATAAGATCCAACCCTGATATTAAAGGATTGGTGATTGGAGGAAAGGATCACAAACTAAGCCTTTTTGCAGATGATCTTCTTCTTTCTATTACCAATCCCATTATCTCCTTTCCTTCTCTATTAAAACTCTTAGAGTCATTCACCAAAGCTTCTGGCCTCTCTATTAACCATTCTAAATCGGAACTACTTTGGTGTAACACACCTGCTTCCACTAAAACAATGATACATCAACATTTTCCATTTCAACACAGAACCCATCATATCTCCTACTTAGGTGTACTACTGCCAAATGCCCTAGATTTGGTTTATAGAACTAATTATCTACCTATGTACCGTAAGATTCGGCAAGATTTAGCTTCATGGCAATCATTACAAACCTCATGGGTAGGCAGGATAAACATCATCAGAATGGTGATCCTCCCCAGACTCCTATACTTATTTAGGGCCCTACCAGTACCTGTCTTATTAGGGGATCTTAGATCTATCCAGAAAGACGTCATGAAATTTATTTGGAGTAACAAACGCCCACGTATCCCCAAAGCTACCATGTATAAGCATAAGACCCAAGGGGGTTTGTCTGTCCCAGACTTTGTAAAATATTACCAAGCAGCTAGAATGGCCCAAATGTTTCTGACTCATCTAACTCCACGTGAACACCCGTTATGGATCTCGATTGAATGTTCTAATCTTAACCCCTATACCTGGAAAGCACTGACCTGGGACACCTCTACTATTCCTCAGACTTTACGAGTCAACTCTCCTCTGTCCTACTACTCCCTGTTACTCTGGAGGTCAGTTAGATTCAAATTTGCTCTTCAGTCCAAGCCATCCCCGCTATTAAACATCATAGGAAGCCCAGTCTTCTTGCCAGGCCTTCAACATCGTAATCTTGAATGGTGGTCCAATAACCAACTCTGTGCTCTACACAAATTCACAGTTAGAGGTAAATTGATGACGCTTGCAGATTTTAAAGACAAATATTCTCCTCCTGACAATGTCTATTTGGTCATGGGGCAAATATTTTCATACTTGAAATCTGTCCAAATCCCCAATCAAAAAGTGGAATTTACTGCTTTTGAACGCTCTATTACATACTCACTATACAGACAAGGCCTATTATCAAGGGTTTATGGAGCCCTCAATACTATTCCTGAAGGCCAGAAATTGTCTTACATGAGGGCCTGGGAAGAAGATTTACATCAAGAGTTTTCTCCCTCCAAATGGTCCCAGCGATCACAGACCCAACTAAGGGTTCTTGGCAAGTCACATTAGCTGAATCCTCCATAAAAGTGTTGCATAGAACTTACATGGTTCCTACACGACTTCACTATATCTACCCTAAAGTATCACCTATGTGCTTCAGAGGATGTAATGAGGAAGGCTCAATGCTTCATATCTGGTGGTCTTGCCCCATAGTGGAGAGGTTCTGGAACCAGATAGTGAGTCTGATTTCTTCAGTCCTAGATTTTAGTTTTCCTTTAACAGTGCCATTTTGCCTTCTAGGGGATCAACCCCATAGGCTATCCTATGCAAAATTTAAACTTGCCCAATTTATTTTACTTGCAGCTAGAATTCATATAGCTTTTAAATGGCGATCAGACTCATTGTCCTTCCAGGCTGTCCTAGATAGAATAAATAAAATATTGATATTGAAAAATTGGCGGCCATCCGCACAGACTCGTTTTCCACTTTTGAAAAGGTGTGGGAACCCTGGCTATCTTCATCTTATTCTTTGGACCTACGTCAGGTTGTCTCTCTATAAGAATGTGTTTCTTGTGAACCGAAAGCAGGAGGATTGACTTCCTGCTCCATTTCCCAATCCCTAACTATATGTAACCCTACTACATTGTACCCAAGAGATGTTTTATTTTCATGTGATAATTTCTTTTGTTTTTTCTACCATTATTGTCATGGTGTTTTCTTTTTATATGCAAAACTCAATAAATACCTTTTGAAACATAAAATGATACATTTACTCGGATTAAATATTTGATCTGTCATCTACGTTCTATTACAAATAAAATATTGACATTTGCCATCTCCACATCATTGCATTCAGTTTTTATTCACAATTTGTTTATTGTCCCAACTTTTTTGGAATCCGGTTTGTATGACCATGGTATTTGAATGGTTATTTATAGGAAGCAGGCTGCTCCCAGTAACCCAATGATGAGACTGTGGGAGCCAATCGTTCTTATGGTATGTAGGGTCTTTGTGAAGATTCCCAACTATACCATAGTTCAGCTCCTATTGAGCCCTGCCTCAGTCAGGGCTCAATAGAAACACAGCAATTTTCCAATAGA
This sequence comes from Bufo bufo, assembly GCF_905171765.1. Classification (NCBI taxonomy): domain Eukaryota; kingdom Metazoa; phylum Chordata; class Amphibia; order Anura; family Bufonidae; genus Bufo; species Bufo bufo. Next base: position 47,837,890 of record NC_053392.1, read on the forward strand.
CTGAAATGGTAAACCATTACAGTCTATGGTAGAAACAATCTGATGATACATGCTAAAGTTCTCTAAGAGGGGCTAAAAATAAGGTTAAAAATGTATCAAAAAAGTATTAAAAGTGTATCAAAAAAGTATTCTAAAATCAACCCTTTTCCCTATTTTAGATTTAAAAATAATCAATAAAAAAAAATAAAGAGTATCGCCCGGTTTGAAAATCTCTGCACAATTAAAATATAAAAATATGTATCCCGCACTGTGAAAATTGTAGTGGAAAAAATATCAAAATCGTCAAATAAACATCTTTGTCGCTTTGCTTCCAAAAGAAACAGAATAAAAAGTGAAAAAAATGTCATACATCCAAAATGGCATCAAGAAAAAAATGAGCCGTCACACAGCCCCATAGACAGAAATATAAAGAAGTTGCGGGGGTAAGTATTGAGTGGGGCAGTTTTTCCTATGGGTGCACACAGGATCGGGAGGCTGGTGTCACGGATGGTGTACAGGAAACAAGACAATACCATATAAACAATGTCTCTCTGGATCCACAACTAAGGAACAAAGGGAGACCCCTGCAATAGACCTGCCGCTCTCCCTCACTGCTCAGCCTATGCGAACACCCCAAAGGTGGATGGCCGCATATCCACGTTCCTCGGCTATCTATTACCTGAAGACCCTACAATAGTGAAGGGACACGACCACCGGCTCCCTACACTGACACGGAGGGAGTCAGGGTCACCTGGATCCAGAAAAGACAAAATCATAAATACATAAACAGCACTTATCTTGCAGACAACTGACGACTGAGGACTGGGAACTGGGAACAGCATGCACACACACTCCAGGAAGTTGTATCAGCCGCACACTACTGCATTATGGGGAGGAACTTAAAGGGTAGCAATTAGTCCAACTGCATGACAGCTGAGATAGACTAACGAGATGAGAAACTAAACCAAAACAAAGAAATTCAAGGAGGAGGATCTGAGAAGCTCCTGTGAGCGCTTCTCAGTTGTCTGGCTGTGACAGTACCCCTCCCTCTAGGAGTGGACCCCGGACACTCAGAGCCCACCTTCTCAGGATGGGACCTATGGAAAGCCCTGATGAGACGAGAGGCCTTAATGTCCGTCACTGGGACCCACATCCTCTCCTCAGGACCATAACCCTCCCAATGAACGAGGTACTGGAGGGAACCGCGGACAAGACGAGAATCCACAATCCTAGAGACCTGAAATTCAAGATTTCCATCAACCATAATCGGAGGAGGAGGCAAAGGCGAGGGTACAATAGGTTGAACATAAGGTTTCAATAAGGACTTATGAAAAACATTATGGATCTTCCAAGTCTGAGGAAGCTCAAGACGGTAGGCAACAGGATTGATGACAGACAGGATCTTGTAAGGCCCAATAAACCTAGGACCCAACTTCCAGGAGGGAACCTTCAATTTGATATTCTTGGTAGACAACCACACCAGATCACCAACATTCAGGTCCGGACCAGGCACACGTCTCTTATCCGCCACACGCTTATATCTCTCACTCATGCTCTTTAGATTATCCTGAATCTTTTGCCAAATAGATGACAAGGACGAGGAGAATCTGTCCTCATCAGGCAAACCAGAAGAGCCCTCTCCCGAGAAAGTCCCAAACTGCGGATGGAACCCATATGCACCAAAAAATGGTGACTTATCGGAGGACTCCTGACGACGGTTATTTAAAGCAAACTCAGCAAGGGACAAAAAAGAACACCAATCCTCCTGATTCTCCGCCACAAAACAGCGCAGATATGTCTCCAGATTCTGATTGACGCGCTCTGTCTGGCCATTTGACTGTGGATGGAAAGCAGAAGAGAATGACAACCGAACCCCCAAGCGAGAACAGAAAGCCTTCCAGAATCTGGAAACAAACTGCGTGCCCCTATCAGAGACTATGTCTGAAGGAATCCCATGCAATTTGACAATGTGGTCAATAAATGCCTGCGCCAGCGTCTTAGCATTGGGCAAACCAGGAAAAGGGATAAAATGCACCATTTTGCTAAAACGGTCCTCCACCACCAGAATCACAGACTTCCCCGAGGAACGAGGCAAGTCCGTTATGAAGTCCATGGACAGATGTGTCCAAGGACGGGAAGGAATGGGCAAAGGAAGGAGAGGACCAGATGGCCGTGAATGAGGGACCTTGGCACGAGCGCAAGTCTCGCAAGCTGCCACAAAACCTTCAACCGACTTACGAAGCGCAGGCCACCAGAATCTCCGAGCGATGAGATCCAGTGTGGCTCTTGCCCCCGGGTGCCCAGCAAGGACCGTGTCGTGGTGTTCTTTAAAAATCTTGTGTCTCAAAGCGAGAGGCACAAACAACCTCCCAGGAGGACAAAGATCAGGAGCTTCTGACTGGGCTGCATGCACCTCTGCCTCCAATTCAGGAAAAAGAGCAGAGACCACCACACCTTCAGCCAAAATGGGACCCGGGTCTTCAAAATTCCCACCTCCCGGAAAACAACGTGACAGGGCATCTGCCTTCACATTCTTAACCCCAGGGCGGAACGTAACAACAAAATTAAACCTTGAAAAGAACAAAGACCATCTGGCCTGTCTCGGGTTCAGACGCTTGGCTGACTCCAAGTAGGCCAGATTTTTATGGTCAGTAAACACGGTAATAGGGTGTCTGGCTCCCTCTAGCCAATGGCGCCATTCCTCAAAAGCCAACTTGATGGCCAACAATTCCCTATCTCCCACATCATAATTTCTCTCTGCGGAGGAGAGTTTCTTTGAGAAAAAGGCACACGGTTGCCATTTGGCAGGAGAGGAACCCTGAGACAAGACCGCACCCACCCCTACCTCAGAAGCATCAACCTCAACTATGAAGGGTAACGAAATATCAGGTTGTACTAGGATGGGAGCGGAAGCAAAACTCTCCTTGATATTAGAAAAGGCCTTACGCGCCTCTACCGACCAGGAAGAAAAATCTACCCCTTTTCTGGTCAAATCAGTGAGTGGTTTAACAACAGAGGAATAATTCCAAATAAATTTCCTGTAATAATTGGCAAAGCCCAAAAAACGCATCAGCGCCTTCTGATTCTCAGGAAGCTCCCACTCAAGCACAGCGCGGACCTTCTCGGGGTCCATGCGAAAACCAGAAGCGGAGACAAGAAACCCCAGAAATTGGATTTCTGGAACCGCAAACACACATTTTTCCAGTTTAGCGTATAATTTATTCTCCCGCAGGATGAGCAAGACCTGACGTAAGTGTTCCTTATGAGTCTTGAAATCAGGAGAAAAAATCAAAATGTCATCCAAATACACTAATACAAATTTTCCCATTAAATGATAAAAAATGCTGTTGACGAAATGCTGAAAAACGGCTGGGGCATTCATCAAACCAAAAGGCATAACCAAATTCTCAAAATGGCCCTCAGGGGTATTGAAAGCCGTCTTCCATTCGTCTCCTTCTCTGACCCTAACCAGGTTGTATGCCCCTCTTAGGTCTAATTTGGAAAAGACTTTAGCCCCAACAACCTGGTTAAACAGGTCCGGGATCAGAGGAAGCGGATAAGGATCACGAATAGTGATACTGTTCAGCTCCCTGAAATCCAGACAAGGTCTTAAAGAACCATCTTTTTTCTTAACAAAGAAAAAACCAGCGGCAACAGGTGACTTCGAGGGTCGTATGTGTCCTTTTCTCAGACTCTCAGAGATATAAGCCCGCATAGCGTCCCTCTCAGGTTGGGAGAGATTGTATAAACCAGATTTAGGCAGCTTGGCGTCTGGGATGAGATTAATAGGGCAATCATACTCCCTGTGCGGAGGTAAACCCTGAACTCCACTCTCAGAGAAGACATCCAAAAATTCAGAGAGGAAAGGTGGTACAGTCTTAGTAGAAACCTCAGAAACAGATGTTATGAGGCAATTCTCTCTGCAAAAGTTACTCCAACCATTTATTTGCCTCGCTTGCCAATCAATGGTGGGGTTATGTTTAGTGAGCCAGGGTAGCCCCAACACTAGAGGAGTAGGCAAACCGCTAAGGACGAAACATGACACATCCTCAACATGAGCATCACTCACAATTAAACGGATATTGTGAACTATGCCCTTTAATGATTTCTGAGAAAGTGGAGCTGAATCAATAGCAAAAACAGGAAAATCCTTTCCCAAAGTGCATACCTGGAAACCATGAGTTATTGCAAATTGATTATCAATGAGGTTGACAGCTGCTCCACTATCCACAAAAATCTCACAAAAAATGTTCTTGCTCTCTAGCGCCACCCTAGCAGGCAGGACAAAACGGGAACTACAAGCAAACGGGAAACCTTCAATTTCCGCCTCAACCCTGCCAATAGTAACAGACGGAACATTTTTAAAAGATTTTTTCCTTTTTGTCTCTTTATTACTCCCAGAAAACTGCCTGAATCTCCTGGAGGGACAAACATTTGCCAGATGATTTATACCTCCACAACAAAAACAAACCCTCCCCTGCGGGCTGAATCTTCTATTGTCAGAGGCAATCAACCCCAGCTGCATGGACTCCTGCTCAGAAGGGGCTGACAGCGACTGAGACCCCTGTGCACAGAATGAGACCGCTGCACTGTCCCGGGAGTATGACAGGAAGGAGAGATCTCTCCTCTCTCTCTAAGACGCCTGTCAATACGAACAGCCTGAGACATAGCAGAATCCAAGGAGGTAGGACTTTCATGAAAGGCAAATGCATCTTTCAATCCCTCTGAAAGACCATAGCAAAATTGACTTCGGAGTGCAGCATCATTCCAACCCGTATCTGCTGCCCATCTCCGAAATTCTGAACAGTATATCTCTGCGGATTGTTTACCCTGGCATAACAGACGTAGTCTAGACTCAGCCAGAGCAATACGATCCGGATCATCATATATCTGACCCAGGGCTAAAAAGAATTCATCCACTGAACGAAGGGGCCGTGCCCCCTCCGGCAGCGAAAAGGCCCAGGACTGAGCGTTACCCCTGAGCAGCGATATAATGATCCCCACCCTCCGTTCTTCATCACCAGAAGAATGGGGAAGAAGGCGAAAATGGAGTTTGCAAGCCTCTCTAAAACGCACAAAATTCTCACTACCCCCGGAGAACGTATCCGGGAGCGAGATCTTAGGCTCAGCACAAACTCCATGAACGCAAGCTGAACCGGTCACTTGAAACTGAGAAAAAGTCTTACGGAGATCAGCTACCTCCAAAGAAAGACCCTGAAAGCGTTCAGCCAAAAGTGAAACCGGATCCATGCTTGAGACGGTTTTGGCGGCTGATAATGTCACGGATGGTGTACAGGAAACAAGACAATACCATATAAACAATGTCTCTCTGGATCCACAACTAAGGAACAAAGGGAGACCCCTGCAATAGACCTGCCGCTCTCCCTCACTGCTCAGCCTATGCGAACACCCCAAAGGTGGATGGCCGCATATCCACGTTCCTCGGCTATCTATTACCTGAAGACCCTACAATAGTGAAGGGACACGACCACCGGCTCCCTACACTGACACGGAGGGAGTCAGGGTCACCTGGATTCAGAAAAGACAAAATCATAAATACATAAACAGCACTTATCTTGCAGACAACTGACGACTGAGGACTGGGAACTGGGAACTGGGAACAGCATGCACACACACTCCAGGAAGTTGTATCAGCCGCACACTACTGCATTATGGGGAGGAACTTAAAGGGTAGCAATTAGTCCAACTGCATGACAGCTGAGATAGACTAACGAGATGAGAAACTAAACCAAAACAAAGAAATTCAAGGAGGAGGATCTGAGAAGCTCCTGTGAGCGCTTCTCAGTTGTCTGGCTGTGACAGCTGGAGACACATAGGTCTGCATGGGAGCTGTATACACTAAATGGTAGGATTCCTTTCATCAAAACGATCTACAAGGTTGCTTCTTTTATCATTTTACATTTATTAGAGCAATAAAAAAGGTGATTACAAAAGTATTTACACCCTCTAACAGCCATAAAAAACATCAAGTTTCTGTACATTTTTCCAGCTAATTAAAACAATAGACTGATTAAATAGTTTCAATAATTTTATGTAATAATATAAATATTGTCAAATAAATATAAAGAATATTTCCATAAAAGCATAATAAATAAATATAAAGAATATTGCCAGAAAAACAATAAATACATTTTAAATAATAAAACTGAGAAAACGCGGTTCTGCACATATCTTTTTTTAGAAGTGTCACCCATGGCAGCCTATGGAAATTGCTCATGTTTTGCAGTCGGCAGGAGAGAAGTAAGTAGATAAAATCTGATTGGTTCCTGTCGGCCACAGTTATTTTCCTTACACTGGTTTTTATAAGTTGTCCTTAACAGCAACCAATCAGAATTCAGCTTTAACTTCTAAAATCACATTATAGAGTCCCCTGATTGGTCGATGGGTAACGCTTCCACTGAGACAGTGGTGACCCATGAGGCTTTTATCTGAGGTACTGGGTGATGGGCCGGACACAGGTGCAGCCCACGGTGACTAGCTGCTTGTCCAGCTTATAGACGGGGACGCATCCTCTCATCTCACGGCGCAGGACCAGGATCTCCTGTCTGATGGGGACTGAGTTCATGTTGAGGTCCACATTACCCTCAGGGTCCAAACAGCCGTGGTGGAGACATCTGGCCTCATTGATGACCACCGGGAATCTGTGGTTGTCCACGTTGGAGCTGGAGGAAGGAGATGATAGAAATCAGAGGCCAAAATTAGCAAAATAGCTTTTACAATACTAAATGCAGCTGATAAACTTTGCAGGGGGCAGCCATTGTGGTTGTCAGCTGACCTCAGTGGAGGCGTCTATGGTACATGAAGCTCACACCTGGAAATTCCCTTTGTAGTGTAAAGCGATTGTGATTTTTGATTTTAAAGCTTTTCAAAATCTTCGGTCTAAGCTCATGGTATATTTTCCATGTATGGTTAGTAGCATGAAGGAAAAATAAGCGTGCAGATAGAGAAACTTAAGAAATTGTGAGATGACATCACAAGTAGTGATGTCGCGAACATAAAATTTTCAGTTCGCGAACAGCGAACGCGAACTTCCGCAAATGTTCGCGAACTGGCGAACCGGGCGAACCGCCATAGACTTCAATAGACAGGCGAATTTTAAAACCCACAGGGACTCTTTCTGGCCACAATAGTGATGAGAAAGTTGTTTCAAGGGGTCTAACACCTGGACTGTGGCATGCCGGAGGGGGATCTATGGCAAAACTCCCATGGAAAATTACGTAGTGGACGCAGAGTCGGGTTTTAATCCATAAAGGGCATAAATCAACTAACATTCCTAAATTGTTTGGAATAACGTGCTTTAAAACATCCAGTGTGTGTATACGATCAGGTATGATGTTGGCACTGGCAGTGGGCACACTACAGTCAGTGGAAGAGGGCCTGACACACTGACTGGCAGCAGGCAAGCAACTGAATTTAGACTACTGTCTAAAAATTAAATGCCTTATTTATCGGCAAGCTACTGTGCCACCCGGTATCAGTGGTTGGCACTGGCAGTGGGCACACTACAGTCAGTGGAAGCGGGCCTGACACACACTGGCAGCAGGCAAGCAACTGAAATTACACTAAAGTGTAAAAATTAAATGCCTTATTTATCGGCAAGCTACTGTGCCACCCGGTATGAGTGGTTGGCACTGGCAGTGGGCACACTACAGTCAGTGGAAGAGGGCCTGACACACACTGGCAGCAGGCAAGCAACTGAATTTAGACTACTGTCTAAAAATTAAATGCCTTATTTATCGGCAAGCTACTGTGCCACCCGGTATCAGTGGTTGGCACTGGCAGTGGGCACACTACAGTCAGTGGAAGCGGGCCTGACACACACTGGCAGCAGGCAAGCAACTGAAATTACACTAAAGTGTAAAAATTAAATGCCTTATTTATCGGCAAGCTACTGTGCCACCCGGTATGAGTGGTTGGCACTGGCAGTGGGCACACTACAGTCAGTGGAAGCGGGCCTGACACACACTGGCAGCAGGCAAGCAACTGAATTTAGACTACTGTCTAAAAATTAAATGCCTTATTTATCGGCAAGCTACTGTGCCACCCGGTATCAGTGGTTGGCACTGGCAGTGGGCACACTACAGTCAGTGGAAGCGGGCCTGACACACACTGGCAGCAGGCAAGCAACTGAAATTACACTAAAGTGTAAAAATTAAATGCCTTATTTATCGGCAAGCTACTGTGCCACCCGGTATGAGTGGTTGGCACTGGCAGTGGGCACACTACAGTCAGTGGAAGAGGGCCTGACACACACTGGCAGCAGGCAAGCAACTGAATTTAGACTACTGTCTAAAAATTAAATGCCTTATTTATCGGCAAGCTACTGTGCCACCCGGTATCAGTGGTTGGCACTGGCAGTGGGCACACTACAGTCAGTGGAAGCGGGCCTGACACACACTGGCAGCAGGCAAGCAACTGAATTTAGACTACTGTCTAAAAATTAAATGCCTTATTTATCGGCAAGCTACTGTGCCACCCGGTATCAGTGGTTGGCACTGGCAGTGGGCACACTACAGTCAGTTGAAGTCGGCCTGACACACACTAGCAGCAGGCAAGCAGCTGAAATTACACTAAAGTGTAAAAATTAAATGCCTTTTTTATGCAAAGTCCTGTGCCAGCCGGTATGAGTGGTGGGCACTGGCAGTGGGCACACTACAGTCAGTGGAAGTCAGCCTGACACACACTGGCAGGCAACTAACCTTAGATTAAAGTGTAAAAATTAAGTGCCTATTTTTTAAGCAAAGTCCTGTGCCACTCGGTATGACAGGGGTGGGCACTGGCAGTGGGCACACTACAGTCAGTTGAAGTCGGCCTGACACACACTAGCAGCAGGCAAGCAGCTGAAATTACATTAAAGTGTAAAAATTAAATGCCTTTTTTAAGCAAAGTCCTGTGCCAGCCGGTATGAGTGGTGGGCACTGGCAGTGGGCACACTACAGTCAGTGGAAGTCAGCCTGACACACACTGGCAGGCAACTAACCTTAGATTAAAGTGTAAAAATTAAGTGCCTATTTTTTAAGCAAAGTCCTGTGCCACTCGGTATGACAGGGGTGGGCACTGGCAGTGGGCACACTACAGTCAGTTGAAGTCGGCCTGACACACACTAGCAGCAGGCAAGCAGCTGAAATTACATTAAAGTGTAAAAATTAAATGCCTTTTTTAAGCAAAGTCCTGTGCCAGCCGGTATGAGTGGTGGGCACTGGCAGTGGGCACACTACAGTCAGTGGAAGTCAGCCTGACACACACTGGCAGGCAACTAACCTTAGATTAAAGTGTAAAAATTAAGTGCCTATTTTTTAAGCAAAGTCCTGTGCCACTCGGGATGACAGGGGTGGGCACTGGCAGTGGGCACACTGCAGTCAGTTGAAGTCGGCCTGACACACACTGGCAGGCAACTAACCTTAGATTAAAGTGTAAAAATGAAGTGCCTTTTTTTTAAGCAAAGTCCTGTGCCACACGGGATGACAGGGGTGGGCACTGGCAGTGGGCACACTACAGTCAGTTGAAGTCGGCCTGACACACACTAGCAGCAGGCAAGCAGCTGAAATTACACTAAAGTGTAAAAATTTAATGCCTTTTTTATGCAAAGTCCTGTGCCAGCCGGTATGAGTGGTGGGCACTGGCAGTGGGCACACTACAGTCAGTGGAAGTCAGCCTGACACACACTGGCAGGCAACTAACCTTAGATTAAAGTGTAAAAATTAAGTGCCTTTTTTTAAGCAAAGTCCTGTGCCACACGGAATGACAGGGGTGAGCACTGGCAGTGGGCACACTACAGTCTGTGGGCCTGCAGCTCCTCACACACAGGCAGGCCAGGCAACTGCAATATGTATATAAAGGAAAAAAAAAAAGCAGACTAATGTTGCAGCCCTAAAAAGGGCTTTTTGGGGTGCTGTCAGGACGCTGTCCTTACAGCAGAGATCAGATGAGTCTTTCAGGACTGGAGTGGACACTGAATTCACTAGCCTAGCTATCGATTTCCCAATTAAATCAGCAGCAGTTACAGTCTCCCTCCTCTCACTAAGACTGCAGCTTCAGAATGAATCTAAAATGGATGCTGTGCAGGAGGTGGGAGGGTCTGGGAGGGAGGGTATGCTGCTGATTGGCTGGAATGTGTCTGCTGACTGTGAGGTACAGGGTCAAAGTTTGCTCAATGATGATGTATAGGGGGCGGACCGAACATCGCATGTGTTCGCCCGGCAGAGGCGAACGCGAACAAGCTATGTTCGCCGGGAACTGTTCGCCGTCGGATAGTTCGGGCCATCTCTAATCACAAGGTACATGCAATGTATAGGACTCACGATACAGACATGGACGTGGAGAGATTTATGGGAAAGATAGATAGATAGATAATAGATAATAGATAGATAGATAGATAGATAGATAATAGATAATAGATAGATAGATAGATCACCTGTATATTTACCTGTATTCCCATGGAGACATTGAGCGGCTCTTGATGCTGTCCGTCATTAGTTGTGCAGAGCTCCCACTGTTGATCTTCATATGAACCTTCACACGTGGTGGAAATGTGGCGTCCACTTGGAATGGACAATCACCTCCGGACACTGGGCGGACATCCCACTCCTCTGTACCAGGTACCTGCACTTCTCTTCCATGGGCAGAAGAATGGAAGATAAGGAGAAGCCATGTGGAGAGACCCTGAGAACAGATTATAGGATATGTATTATAGGGGCATTATGGAGGTGTCTGCGTTATACAGGATAATGGTACAAGGAAGGGTTAGAAATGGAGCAATAAGATGCAGCAGATTTATCCTACAGTATATATAATACTCACTATTCTGCTGCTGCAGTCACTGTGTACATACAGTCAGGTCCATAAATATTGGGATATCGTCACAATTCTAACATTTTTGGCTCTATACACCACCGCAATGGATTTGAAATGAAACGAACAAGATGTGCTGCAGACTCTCAGCTTTAATTTGAGGGTATTTACATCCAAATCAGGTAAACGGTGTAGGAATTACAACAGTTTGCATATGTGCCTCCCGCTTGTTAAGGGACCAAAAGTAATGGGACAATTGGCTTCTCAGCTCTTCCATGGCCAGGTGTGTGTTATTCCCTCATTATCCCAATTACAATGAGCAGATAAAAGGTCCAGAGTTCATTTCCAGTGTGCTATTTGCATTTGGAATCTGTTGCGGTCAACTCTCAAGATGAGATCCAAAGAGCTGTCACTATCAGACATATACTCTAGAGCAGTGTTTCCAAAGGCTGTCCGGGCATGCTGGGAGTTGTAGTTTTGCAACAGCTGGAGGCACACTGGTTGGGAAACACTGCTCTAGAGTTGCATTTACAATTCTTCTGGCTTCTGAACTCGTTCTTATAATTTGTAAGAAGCCTTTAATCAAGACTCTGTAAAGTGATATGATATAGAAAAAATTAACTACGTCCCTCTCCCACATTATAGGAGATAGCCTCTTAGGTTGTGTCTGAATTTTATGCTTTCTAACTGTTTCCACTAACAACCAACAGAATTGTAAATACAGCTCTGGAGCAGAACACAGGTTGTAACCATAAGTAATGCAAAGTACGTACAATGTTGATCAGCTTTTAAACTATAAAATGATGCTCAGAAGTGGACAACCCCTTCAAGACAATTCTTTAGATAAACCAAGGAAGATAATTTTGCCTTCGGAGAACATAATAACAAGTAATGAACCCCCACACCTCATACCCCTATAATGGACCTGGTTAATACAACTGAATAGGAATCGGTGCTCCTACCATTAATGTTCCCCGGTGGGCGGCCATTGTTCTCATAGACGAGCTCTGGTGAGGTTCTGCTGGTGGACTGTGCTGGGACTCTGACTCCGGGCCCCATTATATAAGGGACACGGTTGTTTCTGGGCTTTCCTGAAATATTCATAACCTAAAATCAGGTTTCAATGTTTCTCGGAAATTTATTTCAATACATTTTAATCTTTCAGAAATGAATATTAAACATTGGGAGAATTTAAAGGACGGGAACATCTCCCGCTATGGAATCCCTCATTTACTAATTAACCAGAAAAGCTGACACAGTAATAATCCTCTCCTGCATCAGATAGAGATAAAAGAGTCATAAACTGAAGCGAGAGCTCATAGTAACAAACAGGATTGTATGAGAAGTATCTACACACGTCCACAAAATTTTTGGTACCCTTCCGTTAAAGAAAGAAAAACCCACAATGGTCACTGAAATAACTTGAAACTGACAAAAGTAACAATAAATCAATATTCAGCTAATGAAAATCAGACATTGCTTTTGAATTGTGTTTCAACAGAATAAATAAAAAATAAAAAAATGAACTGATTTTTATTAGCCGATTTTCGCGGCCACTCGTAAAGAAAGTCTGTGCATAGAGGATAGAAGAATGAAACTTGATACACACATGCGTAAAGCGGCTTAAAAGTGTCTTTCATCACTGAGCAACTTGTGCTCCAGTACACGTAATTCTTATAATATCTACATATGATAATGAGGTGTTAGAAAATTAGAATATAAATTGTCGATCAATTACAGAGAGATTTTTTTAGCTATAGATTTATTATGTAGTGAGCTGTCCGCTGCCATGATCTGGCGAGTGTTCTGTTTTTAAATATTTTATGTGTTCTGTATTCAGTATTATCTCTGCCGACTTTCCCTTCACCAATCCCATGGATTTGTAATTAATTGCTATTTTAATGGAGTTAATTGCTTTGAGAAATCGCATTTCATTAGAAGGATCCCCCAAAAATAAGCTGATGACATGGTATCTCATTGCTGGGACCACCAATGATCAGTTGTGATCAGAGGGAGTATCCATCGGTATATGCTTAATTCGCCCACAGCGCCTCTGCAGGTGAAAAGATGCATTACACAGTTCCCATTTAGATTAATGAGCTGTAATTGTGATGGATAGATATTCTAGGTGCTTCAGAGAAAATTGTACCCCCTGCCCCCCCCCTCCACCCCACACACACACCTCCCATTTACTCAGTATTCCTTAATTGTCCAACAGGGGTCGACACCGAGCACAGGAGGATGGACAATGGAATCAGGTTCAGATTAGTCAATGATATGTAGTTACATTACAAGAAAAGTATACTCGTCATAGTTATATTAGGAATCAGTGAAGACAATAATTACCATGTGCTGCTATCTCTATGGTCCAAGATAAGCGTCGAGAGTTCAGATAAATTATGGTCCCTGATTAAGGAAGTGAGATCTTATGCTGGTTTCTCTCTCTTATAATCTGACATAACAGGGTAGAGCTGGACAGTCCACATTCTTCAATGGTCATAGACACGACTGGAACTTACAGAAAATTTTTGGAAAACTATGATTCCTGAGATGGAGACTCAACGCCACAACTGGTATAAATAGAGAGAGGGACTGGGATCCAAGAATTAGAGCAGCAGATCCCAGAACTATACGAAGAACCCAGCAGCAGGAGAAGAATGGTCCATACAAGAACCTCACTGATACTTGTGAGTATAAAAGTGTCCATTGTATAATATCATATTAAGGACCATGACAGTAGAATTTATATCATCCAGAACACAGCAATAAGTCCATTCCAATAGGCTGGAAAGTGTTCCCTGATTTACTTTTATTGTGCATCCCTAGGAACATTGAAATTTAGATAAAATGGCAGATTAGAGGTTCCGTGGATTAAATGCTGGATTAAAGGCAGGGGCTTAGATAAAGGCTCATGAGTCCTGGTGCAAGAGTTCAGCTTGGGACCCCGTTCCCTCAGTGCTTTGTGGCCAGGGGGCATTGAAGAACATAGCCTTCGTGATGCCTGAGGCAACATATGAAACGCTCCCCCCTTCCTTATGCCAAATCCTTGACCTAACCCCTTCTCTCCAGCCAGAGGTGTAGCTTGACCAGCATGCACTTTCAATAGAACCAGTGTCTTCTTATGTGGCACAAGGGTCTTTGGGCCCCCTCAAGCTCCTGGGTCCGGTAGCGACTGCAACCTCTGCACCCCCTATAGAAAGGCATGGGATTCAGCCAGTTCCCTCCAGTTCTCCACATCCGTTTGTTACAACTGGATCGTAGAACTGTGTTACCAGCTGAGTCCCGATCCGGTGCTCTGGCGGAGGCAGGGCAGCTGGAGATGTTCTCTTCCATTGCTTCACGCTCCGCTGATAGTTTAGCTTCTTAGTTGGGTGGTATGTGTGTGTAGTATATACCCTCAAGTTACAATATTAATTGGTTCCAGGACGACCATTGTATGTTGAAACCATTGTAAGTTGAGTAATTGGTTCCAAAGCCCCAAAATGTTATACAAGATAAGAGAAAATGAAGATTTAAGAAAAATAAGCAGATAACAGAGACAGATCAAACAAGTCCTTACATGTCCTTTTTTTAATCACATGAGATTACAAAAGTATTCAGGTCCAGGTGCTGGTTTCAGAAGTGTAATGTGACAACCCCATAAGGCAAACATCGTGCACAATAAACAATTTTCTCCTCTTTGCCTGTTTGGAATTTTGCAAATTATTCTCCATGTTCTCCATCTTTAAGATGGCCGCCCTGGTGTCCCTCTGCTCATCGGCTTTTCTCCCAGAGGAGTATTTGTCCCTCACTAATACTCAGGAAGGATCTGAGGATGAGAAGCTCCCCCTAGAGGCCAAACAGAGATGTCCTAGAAGAAGGAACCGCCACTGGCCAAGCGCTATGATAGTGGACATCGGTCTCATCGACACCAGCTACCTGGACAGTTTGGTACAGATGGAGGACATTCACACTCACTCTTTGTCACCCTGGGAATACAGGTAAATGTCACAACGTACCCCATTTCAAAGATTTCTGAAATAGGGCTATAGTCCTGCATACCTTCTATGGAATGGAGCACAAACTTCCTGCATTATTAGGGCTTGGATTTGCAGGTTCACCTCGACTTGTGTCCTCAGGACAAGACTACTTTCTGTAAGCCCCAGAATTTCAGCCGTGACATGGGGGCATTCTTAAGATCCAAATCACCATCTGCATTAATGCAGTATACACTGTTCCAATGCAGTGCTATCTGTCTCGATGGTAACAGACTACAAACAATGCCTGTATGCAGTCAGATTCTGTAAGCATGTAATCCTCCGTCACCTTCTTGCTAATCTACTCCTTATCACAGAAGAAGAACCTGTGGTCGGAGCAGATTAGAGCTATTCACACTCAGTGGCTATAGATTCACAGGATACATTCAAATCAAATCAATGCCACCAAAACCTCATCATATCTAAAAATAAATTTTCGAGAAAAGTGCACAAACACTTACGGTAAATGTTTTGGCTAGAAACCATAGACTGTACATATATAATGGTAGTACCCATAAATAATACATATGAAACCAACAGTCAACCATGAGAAGGTATTAGAGTCTTCTAGCAGACTGTGGTTCCACTATCCTACTCCCAGTAAATGATCGAAAAGTTTTCAGTCCTTAAAAAACTCCTTTTAGTGTAATACAGAGGGGGAGGGAGATGCAGCTGCAGTTTCTCAGGGAAAGAGGGACGAGCGGTTGGGAAAATACCCAAAATCTGCAGGGTACATAGATCTTTAGCTGCCAAAAGAACAATATTTAAATGTATACATTGTGGAATTGTAACATTTTATTTATTCTTTTAAATTTCCTTTTCAGTCTCAACTCAGACCCCAAAAGATTCCCCTTCGTCATTGCGGAGGCCAATTGTCTCACTTTCGCTTGCACAGACGCCAACGGCAATGAAAATCCAGCCCTGATCTCCTACCCCATCCAGCAGGAGGTGATGGTCCTACGTCGGGAGCAGAAAGGCTGCAGCTTCTCCTATAGACTGGAGACCGAGGTGGTCACACTGGGCTGCACGTGCGTCAAGCCTGTCGTCAGCTATCACTGAGTATGTGGCAATATGGATGGATAGACGCATGTGAATATGGACAGATGGATGTATATAACATTTTTTGATTTTTTGGAATGTTATCTTTATATTAATATACGGAACCTAAATTCCTCCCTGGAGCATTGTCTTTGGTTATATTAAAATTTCGGGTTACTTAATGGTATGAATTAATTGTATAATTTTAATGCATTCTGTTCTAGCAGAGAATACCTCCATAATAAGACATTCAATGGGTTGGAGTGCCTACAGCTCTGCAGTGTGGAGCCATAAGGAGTCCTTGTCCTTGTGTAGGCTATGTGTCATGGGGAAGAAATCTACAGTAACACTTTCAGCGACCCCCTAAATACCGGTGTAGGGGACAGGAGTGGTAGTGGCCCTGATGAGGTGTTGTGTCACGGTGTACTCCCTCAGACCATTGCTCCCTGGGGATCGTGCGGTGGAATCATAGAACTGAAGAAGGAGGTCAGACTTAAAGATAGCAAAGTATTTTTTTTCTAAGTGCAACGAAGAACTTGAAATGCATACAGAAGCAGGAGACTTTAACTTCAATTCTCTCTGGCACCAGCAAGGAATCTGTAGGCAGGTTGAATGGCTGTAATTCTGCATTTAGGTGATACTGGCCTAGTGGTTGTTTGGTGAAGGATGGTTTGGCTAAATTCCCTCACCTTAGAGCACGGTCTGTAGATGCTGAGGTAGCACTTAATACTACTGTATGGTTTCTCAAGGCTTCACTTGAAGACAATTGGAGATTCTCTCTGGAGAATATGGTAACAGGAGCAGGAGCTTTGCAGGTTACTTCCTCTCCTCTCTGTGTCCACACAGGAACTCTCCCTCTTGGCAGGGAGCAGAACTTGACCACTTCTTCCAAGAGAAGAGGAATAGGATGGTTAGCCCTGTTCATTGCCAACTTTTGCTAACCATTCCTTACTGGGAACTATGGCCAGATACAAAGAGTAAAACACAGGATACATAACAATTAGAGATGAGCGAATCGAAGTTAACGAAGTGGAATTCAATCCGAATTTCAGGAAAAATTTGATTCTCGCTGAATCCGAATTTCCTCACGCTTTCCTCACGCTTCTCACATATTTTCCTAAAATGGCTGCTGCACGTGTGAGGATATGGAGCAAGAAACTCTGGGAACAAGGGATCACCCACAATGCCATGCATGCAGCCAATCAGCAGCCAGCCCTGTGATGTAACAGCCCACATTTTTTCTTTGTAGTATATATTGGAGGCGTGGCGATCTCCTTGGAGTCATGCACACCTGACCAGTCAATCTGTCCTGGAGGCTGGTTTTAAAGTCAGTATAAAACGGAGTCTGCTTATATAGAACCTACCAGTAGCCCTTTGGCTCCAGGAGAAGTATATAGTGGGCTCAGCATGCATGTTGGTACTTGCATCCCTGGATCCGATGAAAGCTGTAATGGCACCGGACGGGGTTAAAAGCAGAGTGTGCTTGGCATGCATGCTGACCTGCATTCCCTGGACTTTGTGTGGCTATCATGGCCCATAAACAGGTAGGAACTAGTGTTAGGGACTAGAGTTGAGCGAACACCTGGATGTTCGGGTTCGAGAAGTTCGGTTCGAGAAGTATGGCTACGATGAAAGAAACAACCCCTTTCCAATGGACCACTGAGTCTATAGTATTCCTAGGGATAACACTGACCCCAGACTTCTCAAATTTATTTCGAGATAATTTCCAACCATTACCAAAAAGATTAGAAGACCTATTAGGTTCTTGGGATATCCTATTTATATCATGGTTTGGTCGTAGGACACTGATTAAAACAATATTGCTGCCCACTGTCCTTTACTTTTTGCAAGCATTGCCTATCCCAATCCCAAAGGCTTATTTTGTAAAATTACAGGGAATATTATCCAAATTCCTCTGGGGGGGGTAAGAGATCTAGATTACCTCTTACTCTTCTAGTGCAACACCCTACAAATGGGGGGCTTGGTATCCCGGACTTATATACCTATCATAAAGCAGTAATTGCACTTAGATGCCTGGAATGGCTGAGACCTTACCCAAATCGATTAGATCTAATTATAGAAGACAATATGTTAAACTTCCCGCTTCACTCTTTAGTCTTTTTGGACCAATCTCCAAAATACGCCAGGTTACAAACAGACAATACCATCACTAAATATACTTTTGACATGTGGAAAAACTCTAGGTGGAAGGACCATTTATTAACCAATTATCTTGCTCTGATGCAAGTGCGAGATGTCCTATGTCATTCCTCAACCCAGTTCTGGGAAACTATATCGGACAAAGCCAAAGCTGTCACTACGCCGATTTTGTCCTTATGTCCAGATAACGACGTCCCAATATCCGAGGAACTAAAAAAACACCCTAAAGTAGCTTGCCTTTCTAATTTCCAATTGGCTCACTTTATTCATTTTATGAAATCCCACCTCAAAAATCTCAACTTAACTTCAGAACAATCTGTTTTTGAGAAACTAGCCTTGCAATTAAAAGAACCAAAAGGAAAGATATCCAAGCTATACAGCCTTCTACTGACCCTAACGCGCCCGTAAAAAGTTTCCTTCATCTCTAAATGGGAGAATGATTTAAAGATCCAGTTCTCAGCAAAAGAAGTGCTTAGTGTGCTAAAAGCGCCCCATAGGGTGTCCAGGTGTGTCAAACTACAAGAGAATAGCTATAAAGTGCTTTCCCAGTGGTATTACACCCCACAAAGAATTAACTGTATGTTTCCGGAAAGTAGCCCGTTCTGTTGGAGGTGTGAGTCGGAAGTAGGCACTCACTGCCATATATGGTGGAGCTGCTCTAAAATTGCTTCCTACTGGCAAAAGATATGTAGAGTCATTTCAGATGTGTGCAAAGTAAGTTTTCCGATTTCTGCAAAAATGTGCCTTTTTCGGGGTGTTCGGGGATCTCAGATGCTCTAGAGACACACAAAAGTTGGGTCAAATTTTATTGGCAGCAGCCAGATTACTCATTGCTGTATACTGGAAAAAAGTAGAGACACCCCCACTAAAACATTGGATTCAAAGATGTGACCAATTGTTTCGCCTTGAACAGATGGCACACTGGGAGGCCCAAACACCACACAGATTTGAGGCAATTTGGAGACCTTGGAAAGATTTTAGGGGATTTACGAAGTGATAACCTTAAATATATTGTTCGTGAACACGTATGATAGTGTCCAATTAAATATCCGTACCCTAGAAAGAGCATTTTGCATCAAAAATTGTGCCATTACCCCCTCCCCTTCTCTCCCTCCGACCTTCCTTCCTCCCTCCCCCTTATCCTTTATTACTTTAAATCTTATAATTTTCTATAATTTGACTGTTACCAGCCTGATTGTACGGTATCAACTGTATTTCCCTCATTGGCGCCCTCTTAGGGCATATCAATAATTGTATGATCTTTATGTTGTAAAAACAATAAAAACAATTTTAAAACATATTTAGGCCCAGGCACCCAGGCAGAGGAGAGAGGTCCCGTAACAGAGAATCTGGCTTCATGTCAGCACAGCATCAGTCTTCATGTCATAGCAGAGAATCAGGCTTCACGTCACCCACCACTGGAACAGGCCACTTTCACACATTTAGGCCCCGGCACCCAGACAGAGGAGAGGTTCATTCAACTTTGGGTTGCCCTGCAATATAATGGTAAAATGAAAATAAAAATAGGATTGAATGAGGAAGTGCCCTGGAGTAGAATAATATATTGTTAAGGGGAGGTAGTTAATATCTAATCTGCACAAGGGATGGACAGGTCCTGTGGGATCCATGCCTGGTTCATTTTTATGAACGTCAGCTTGTCCACATTGGCTGTAGACAGGCGGCTGCGTTTGTCTGTAATGACGCCCCCTGCCGTGCTGAATACACGTTCAGACAAAACGCTGGCCGCCGGGCAGGCCAGCACCTCCAAGGCATAAAAGGCTAGCTCTGGCCACGTGGACAATTTGGAGACCCAGAAGTTGAATGGGGCCGAACCATCAGTCAGTACGAGGGGTGTGCACAGGTACTGTTCCACCATGTTAGTGAAATGTTGCCTCCTGCTAACACGTTCCGTATCAGGTGGTGGTGCAGTTAGCTGTGGCGTGGTGACAAAACTTTTCCACATCTCTGCCATGCTAACCCTGCCCTCAGAGGAGCTGGCCGTGACACAGCTGCGTTGGCGACCTCTTGCTCCTCCTCTGCCTTCGCCTTGGGCTTCCACTGGTTTCCCTGTGACATTTGGGAATGATCTCAGTAGCGCGTCTACCAACGTGCGCTTGTACTCGCGCATCTTCCTATCACGCTCCAGTGTAGGAAGTAAGGTGGGCACATTGTCTTTGTACCAGGGATCCAGCAGGGTGGCAACCCAGTAGTCCGCACACGTTAAAATGTGGGCAACTCTGCTGTCGTTGCGCAGGCACTGCAGCATGTAGTCGCTCATGTGTGCCAGGCTGCCCAGAGGTAAGGACAAGCTGTCCTCTGTGGGAGGCGTATCGTCATCGTCCTGTGTTTCCCCCCAGCCACGCACCAGTGATGGGCCCGAGCTGCTTTGGGTGCCACCCCGCTGTGAACATGCTTCATCCTCATCCTCCTCCACCTCCTCCTCATCCTCGTCCTCCAGTAGTGGGCCCTGTCTGGCCACATTTGTACCTGGCCTCTGGTGTTGCAAAAAACCTCCCTCTGAGTCACTTCGAAGAGACTGGCCTGAAAGTGCTAAAAATGACCCCTCTTCCTCCTCTTCCTCCTGGGCCACCTCCTCTTCCATCATCGCCCTAAGTGTTTTCTCAAGGAGACATAGAAGTGGTATTGTAACGCTGATAACGGCGTCATCGCCACTGGCCATGTTGGTGGAGTACTCGAAACAGCGCAACAGGGCACACAGGTCTCACATGGAGGCCCAGTCATTGGTGGTGAAGTGGGTCTGATCCGCAGTGCGACTGACCCGTGCGTGCTGCAGCTGAAACTCCACTATGGCCTGCTGCTGCTCGCACAGTCTGTCCAGCATGTGCAAGGTGGAGTTCCACCTGGTGGGCACGTCGCATATGAGGCGGTGAGCGGGAAGGCCGAAGTTACGCTGTAGCGCAGACAGGCGAGCAGCGGCAGGGTGTGAACGCCGGAAGCGCGAACAGACGGCCCGCACTTAATGCAGCAGCTCTGACATGTCGGGGTAGTTGCGAATGAACTTCTGCACCACCAAATTCAGCACATGCGCCAGGCAAGGGATGTGCGTCAAACCGGCTAGTCCCAGAGCTGCAACGAGATTTCGCCCATTATCGCACACCACCAGGCCGGGCTTGAGGCTCACCGGCAGCAAC
This sequence comes from Bufo bufo, assembly GCF_905171765.1. Classification (NCBI taxonomy): domain Eukaryota; kingdom Metazoa; phylum Chordata; class Amphibia; order Anura; family Bufonidae; genus Bufo; species Bufo bufo. The sequence continues at coordinate 47,859,047 of NC_053392.1, forward strand.
CACTCGTCGGTCTGTTGTTCTATACCCCGCCACAACTCCTGTGCGGTGTGGGGCCTGTCCCCCAAACATATGAGTTTCAGAATGGCCTGCTGACGTTTACCCCGGGCTGTGCTGAAGTTGGTGGTGAAGGTGTGTGGCTGACTGGATGAGCAGGTGGAAGAAGAGGAGGAGGAAGCTGAGTAGGAGGAGGAGGAGACAGGAGGCAAAGAATGTTGCCCTGCGATCCTTGGCGGCGGAAGGACGTGCGCCAAACAGCTCTCCGCCTGGGGCCCAGCCGCCACTACATTTACCCAGTTAGGGAGATATAGCGTCCCTGGCTGTGCTTACTGGTCCACGTATCTGTGGTTAGGTGGACCTTGCCACAGATGGCGTTGCGCAGTGCACACTTGATTTTATCGGACACTTGGTTGTGCAGGGAAGGAACGGCTCTCTTGGAGAAGTAGTGGCGGCTGGGAACAACATACTGTGGGACAGCAAGCGACATGAGCTGTTTGAAGCTGTCTGTGTCCACCAGCCTAAATGACAGCATTTCATAGGCCAGTAGTTTAGAAATGCTGGCATTCAGGGCCAGGGATCGAGGGTGGCTAGGTGGGAATTTACGCTTTCTCTCAAATGTTTGTGAGATGGAGAGCTGAACGCTGCCGTGTGACATGGTTGAGATGCTTGGTGACGCAGGTGGTGGTGTTGGTGGTACATCCCATGTTTGCTGGGCGGCAAGTGCCAACGTTCCTCCAGAGGCGGAGGAAGAGGCCGAGGCGGCGGCAGCAGCAGAAGAGGCCGAGGCGGCAGCAGCAGAAGAGGTAGCAGGGGGAGCCTGAGTGACTTCTTTGTTTTTAAGGTGTTTACTCGACTGCAGTTCATGCTTTGCATGCAGGTGCCTGGTCATGCAGGTTGTGCTAAGGTTCAGAACGTTAATGCCTCGCTCCAGGCTCTGATGGCACAGCGTGCAAACCACTTGGGTCTTGTCGTCAGCACATTGTTTGAAGAAGTGCCATGCCAGGGAGTCCTTGAAGCTGCCTTTGGGGTGCTCGGTCCCAGATGGCGGCAGTCAGTAGTAGGCGGAGTCTCTTGGTGGCGGGTGTTCTGCTTTTGCCCACTGCTCCCTCTTTTGCTACGCTGTTGGCTCGGTCTCACCACTGCCTCTTCCTCTGAACTGTGAAAGTCAGTGGCACGACCTTCATTCCATGTGGGGTCTAGGACCTCATCGTCCCCTGCATCGTCTTCCACCCAGTCTTGATCCCTGACCTCCTGTTCAGTCTGCACACTGCAGAAAGACTCAGCAGTTGGCACCTGTGTTTCGTCATCATCAGAGACGTGCTGAGGTGGTATTCCCATGTCCTCATCATCAGGAAACATAAGTGGTTGTGCGTTAGTGCATTCTATCTCTTCCACCCCTGGGGAAGGGCTAGGTGGATGCCCTTGGGAAACCCTGGCAGCAGAGTCTTCAAACAGCATAAGAGACTGCTGCATAACTTGAGGCTCAGACAGTTTCCCTGATATGCATGGGGGTGATGTGACAGACTGATGGGCTTGGTTTTCATGCGCCATCTGTGCGCTTTCTGCAGAAGACTGGGTGGGAGATAATGTGAACGTGCTGGATGCACTGTCGGCCACCCAATTGACTGGTAAGGCCTGTACCTGCTCAGGCCTTACCATCCTTAGAACGGCATTGGGCCCCACCAAATATCCCTGTAAATTCTGGCGGCTACTGGGACCTGAGGTAGTTGGTACACTAGGACGTGTGGCTGTGGCAGAACGGCCACGTCCTCTCCCAGCACCAGAGGGTCCACTAACACCACCACGACCATGTCCGCGTCCCTTACTAGATGTTTTCCTCATTGTTACCGTTCACCACAATAAGAAAAATATTATTCGGGCCAATGTATTGAATTAAAATTCAGGCCTTTTTTTTACAGACACCTAACACTGTCTGGCTATCTATTTAGGTACCGTATTACACTAATACAGGCACACCAGTAATGACAGATTTAGCTAAATATAAATGTGAGGCCTATTTTTTACGCGCTGTGTGACAGATATACCTTTAATCACAGAATTAGACTTGTATCTGCACTGTAGCGTGTGTGTTAAGTTTTTCAGAATGACACTATCAGCACCTTGAATCTAAGATATCCTTTTTGGGATAGATTTTAAGTAGGCCTCATATAGCAGAAACTACTAATTTTGAGAATGGCAAATTTGGGAATAGTTTTTCAACCCCGAACAAAAACTGTGCTTTTACGGTCACTAAATATAACTTGACCAGCTAAAACTGTACTGATTTGGAGGAATAGAAATGTCAGGCCTATTTTTTAGGCGCTGGGTGACAGACTCAACTTGCCCCTGATGTAGTATATGGCCAAAAAATAACCACACTATTGATGGTTAAATGCACTTGGGTGACACAGGCTCAGCCTGCACCTGATGTAGGATATAGCAAAAAATAACCACACTATTGATGGTTAAATGCACTTGGTGGTAGCTTGTGCTGGCGCACCACAAGCCACAAAATGGCCGCCGATCACCCCAGAAAAAAGTGACATAAAAACGCTCTGGGCAGCCTAAAAAAAGTGAGCAATTCAATATCAGCACTTCAATGATCCACAGCTGGAGATCGATCACTGAATTAAGTCTTTTGGAGGAGTTAATCTGCCTAATCTCGCCCTAACGTCGCAGCAGCAACCTCTCCCTAAGCTTGTATCAGCAGAGTGACGTGCAGCGCTACGTGACCCAAGCTTATATAGAGGCTGGGTCACATGCTGCACTGGCCAATCACAGCCATGCCAATAGTAGGCAAGGCTGTGATGGCCTCTTGGGGCAAGTAGTATGACGCTTGTTGATTGGCTGCTTTGCAGCCTTTCAAAAAGCGCCAAGAAAGCGCCGAACACCGAACCCGAACCCGGACTTTTACGGTTCGGGTTCGCTCATCCCTAATTCCCATCTCTCACTTCTCTGGTTGCCAGATATAGAGCTTCCTGCCTGGACTTCTATACTGACCCACTGGAGCTGTGTAGCTGTGTTCCCTGGTTGTTGTTCCAGAACGTTACCCTCCGGATCCCTGTTGGGCTTTTGCTGTCTGCTGTTGTCGCCCACCTGGGATTATATGTTTTGTCTGTGTTGTCTGTCCTCTCCTTGGTGTTTTCCTTTTAGTGTCAGTGGTGCGGACTAGTGATCCCACCGCCCTGTTCACTACATAGGGCTCATCTTAGGGAAAGCCAGGGTTTAGGCACGTGATTGGCGTACGGGTGAGGAACCCGTCTAGGGACGTCAGGGCAGTCAGGTGCCAGCCTCAAGGTGAGTCAGGGGTCACCACCTTTCCCTTTCCCTTGGACAGGGCCTTCCCATTTCCCTCCCTTTGCGTGACGCCGGTCATTACATTATATCTGGCCCTTATTTTGTGTAGGCAGAAAAAAAAAAAAAAATCTTTTTCTTTCTACCCACTTAGAATCCAGCATGGATCCAATTGCTGCTTACTTCAAGGCCTGTCTTTGGAGGTGGCAGGATTGAAGGCGTCGGTCCTCCAGCAACAGCAGCAATTGCTACAGATCGCAAGCCCTGCGGTTGCTACAGGTAACCAGGTTGTTGCGGAACCCAAGGTTGCTCTTCCTGACAGATTTTCTTGGGGAAGGGACAAATTTGTGACGTTCCGTGAGGCCTGTAAATTATATTTTAAACTGCGCCCTTACTCCTCTGGTAATGAAGAACAGCGGGTGGGGGTTGTTATTTCCCTGCTTCAGGGGGATCCGCAGTCCTGGGCGTTCTCTTTACCCACTGATTCCCAGGCTCTCCGGTCAGTGGATGAATTTTTTAGGGCCTTGGGTCTCATGTATGATGACCCTGACCGAGTCGCACTGGCTGAATCAAAATTACGGAGACTCCTACAGGGAGAGCGGCCAGTAGAGGAGCATTGCTCAGAGTTCCGTAGGTGGGCTACGGATATCCAGTGGAACGACCCGGCTCTCAGGAGTCAGTTCTGCTCTGGGTTATCCGAAAGGATTAAGGATGCGCTTGCGCTGTATGAGACTCCCTTTTCCCTTGATGCGGTTATGTCCCTTTCTATCAGGATAGATAGACGTCTTAGGGACAGATTGAAAAATCCGGAGCAACTGGTAACCCCTCCCAAGCAGCAGTTAGTCTGTACGGACTTAGACGAGCCTATGCAGCTAGGAGGAACTACTCGTCAGGTCCGTCCTCCTGAGGCTCGCCATAGGTGTGGGGTTTGTTTTTTCTGTGGGGAGAGGGGTCATTTTATTAATGTCTTTCCTTTCTCAAAAACAAAAGACCGTCGGAAAACTACTAACCCCAGGCTGTGTGGAGGATGTCAGCCGGGGGGTATACGTTTCCTCCATACGTACATCGCAATTTGTGTTGCCAGCAGTTGTTGTTTTTGGTGTTAAGACGAAGACTATTTCTTTTTTTCTAGACAGTGGAACAGGAGTAAATTTGATAGATGCCCATTTTGCCCACACTATGGGTTTGTCTCTCTGTACGCTACAGAGACCTATTCCCATATTCGCTATTGATTCTGCTCCTCTGTCTCAGAGAAACCTCACTCACATTGTCCATAACTTACACCTTCGGGTAGGGGACCACCATAACGAGTGGCTTTCATGTTATGTTCTGGAGGGGCTTCCCACTCCTGTGGTGTTGGGTCTTCCCTGGTTGGTAGCGCACAATCCAGTGGTGGATTGGCAGGCCAGGGAGATATTGGAGTGGAGTGAGCATTGCAGAGAAAATTGCTTAAATAGCAATTGCTTAGTCGCCTCCATAGCTACCCTACCTACATTTGTTTCGGAATTTGAGGACGTTTTTTCTGAAAAGGGTTGCCAGAAGTTACCACCTCACCGTCCTTATGATTGCCCGGTTAACCTGATTCCCGGTGCAAAATTACCCAAGACCAGGTTATATAATCTTTCGGGTCCGGAGAGACAAGCCATGAAAGATTATATCTCCGAGAGCTTGGCTAAGGGACACATCAGACCCTCTTCTTCACCCGTGGCTGCAGGGTTTTTCTTCGTTAAAAAGAAAGATGGGGGCCTGCGTCCTTGCCTAGATTTTCGCGAATTAAACCGGATAACCATCCGAGACCCATACCCTCTTCCTCTCATTCCTGACCTGTTTAACCAGATTGCGAGTGCTAGGTGGTTCTCCAAACTTGATCTTAGGGGGGCCTACAATCTGATTCGTATCAAGGAGGGGGATGAGTGGAAGACAGCTTTTAACACCCCTGAGGGGCATTATGAAAATCTAGTCATGCCTTTCGGTCTGACCAATGCTCCTGCTGTCTTCCAACATTTCGTTAATGACATTTTTAGTCATCTTATCGGCAGGTTTGTGGTGATATACCTAGATTATATTTTAATGTATTTGTCTGATCTGAAAACACATGAGGTGCATGTCAGACAGGTACTGCAGGTCCTACGGATGAATAAATTATATGCTAAAATTGAAAATTGTGTCTTCGCCGTTCAGGAAATACAGTTTCTAGGTTACTTATTATCTGCTTCAGGTTTCCGTATGGATCCTAGGAAGGTCCAGGCAATTTTAGATTGGGATCTTCCTGAGAACCTCAAAGCACTGCAACGGTTCTTGGGCTTCGCAAATTTCTATAGAAAGTTCATTAAAAATGATTCGGTGATTGTAAAACCCCTTACTGACATGACTAGGAAGGGGACTGATTTTTCTAAATGGTCTGACGCCGCTAAAATTGCTTTTTCCTCTCTAAAAGAGAGGTTTACCTCGGCACCTGTACTAATCCAACCTGATGTCTCCCAGCCTTTGATTGTTGAAGTAGATGCATCAGAGGTGGGAGTGGGGGCTGTGCTGTCTCAGGGTCCGTCTCCTGGCAAATGGCGTCCTTGTGCGTTCTTTTCTAAAAAACTATCTGCAGCAGAGAAGAACTATGATATTGGCAATAGGGAACTATTAGCTATTAAACTAGCGTTTGAAGAATGGCGTCACTTTTTAGAGGGGGCAATCCACCCCGTCACTCTGAGATTACGGACCACAAAAACCTTCTGTACCTCGAATCAGCTAAGCGTCTCACCCCTAGACAAGCTAGGTGGTCGCTATTTTTTACCAGGTTTAACTTTGTTATTACCTATCGTCCTGGGGCAAAAAATACCAAGGCAGATGCACTATCTCGTTGTTTCCCTGGAGGGGGTAATGTGAGTGGTCCGGTACCCATTGTACAAAGAGGAGTGGTTGTCTCTGCGGTACACTCTGTTCTGGAGGGGAAGGTGTTAGAGGCCCAGGGGGACGCCCCCGTCTCTTGGCCCTCAGAGAAATTGTTTGTACCGTTAAACCTGCATCTCGAATTATTAAAGGAACATCATAATTTGGCACTTGCTGGGCAACTCGTCGTTTTTGGTGGCCAAGGTTGCGTCAGGATGTAATGGATTTTGTGTCTTCTTGTTCTACTTGTGCGCGCGCGAAAGTCTCTCATACACGTCCTGCAGGGTCTTTATTGGCACTTGTCATTCCCAATAGGCCATGGACACATCTGTCAATGGATTTTATCACTGACTTACCTTTGTCTGCGGGTAAAACAGTTATCTTGGTAGTAGTGGACAGGTTTAGCAAAATGGTACACTTCATTGCGTTACCCGCACTACCTAATGCTAAGACTCTTGCTCAGGTATTCATCAGTGAAATCGTGAAGCTTCACGGGGTCCCTTCCGATGTTGTTTCGGATCGGGGAACCCAGTTTATTTCTAAATTTTGGAAAGCTTTTTGTTCCCGTTTGGGGGTACACTTGTCCTTTTCCTCAGCTTTCCATCCTCAGTCGAATGGACAGACTGAGCGTACCAACCAAAACCTTGAGACATATCTAAGATGTTTTGTGTCTGAAAACCAAGAGGTGTGGTCATCATATTTACCGTTAGCCAAGTTTGCCATAAATAATCGCCGTCAGGAATCTACTGGCAAGTCACCATTTCTTGGTGCATATGGTTTTCATCCCCAATTCTGTACTTCCAAAGAGGGGGGGTCTTCTGGGGTTCCCGAAGAGGAACGGTTTTCGTCATCTCTTTCATCTGTATGGCAGAAAGTGCAAGCTAATTTGAAAAATATGGGAGATAAATATAAATGCATGGCTGATAAAAAACGGTCGCCAGGTCCGGACCTAGGAGTGAATGACTATGTGTGGTTATCTACTAGGAATATTAAATTAAAGGTTCCCTCTTGGAAACTGGGTCCTAGGTTTATTGATCCTTATAAAATAGTAGCCATCATTAACCCCGTGGCTTTTTGCCTGGAGCTACCTCAGACTTTTAAAATTCATAACGTCTTCCATAAGTCGTTACTCAAAAAGTATGTTCCACCTCCAGAACCATCACCGCTGCCACCCCCTCCTGTTATTGTGGATGGTAATCTAGAGTTTCAAATATCCAAAATTGTTGATTCTCGTCGGGTCCGCCGCTCTCTTCAATATCTGGTGCATTGGAGGGGTTACGGTCCCGAGGAAAGAATGTGGGTTCCAGCGTCTGAGGTAGTTCGTTCGGGTTTTTCATGCCTCTCATCCTGAGAGACCTAGTCCTGAGTGTCCGGAGGCCCCTCGTGGAAGGGGGGTGGGGTACTGTCACGAGGGTGTCAAGAGCCACGTCTGACTCCGTTATACCCGGGGTCAGGAAGTCGCAGCGGGTGGCTGCGTGCTGTATGTCTAAAAACAGTGTTGTTTCTTAATGGCAGCTTTCTGGGTTTGCCTTGCAATCCTTTTTGGCTCACTCAGGGATCCATAGCTTCTCCTCCTCAGCTGTGTCTTGTCCAGCAATCCCAACCTCCTTATATTCCCATCTCTCACTTCTCTGGTTGCCAGATATAGAGCTTCCTGCCTGGACTTCTATACTGACCCACTGGAGCTGTGTAGCTGTGTTCTCTGGTTGTTGCTCCAGAACGTTACCCTCCGAATCCCTGTTGGGCTTTTGTTGTCTGCCGTGGTCGCCCACCTGGGATTATATGTTTTGTCTGTGTTGTTTGTCCTCTCCTTGGTGTTTTCCTTTTAGTGTCAGTGGTGCGGACTAGTGATCCCACTGCCCCGTTCACTACATAGGGCTCATCTTAGGGAAAGCTAGGGTTTAGGAACGTGGTCGGCGTACGGGTGAGGAACCCGTCTAGGGATGTCAGGGCAGTCAGGTGCCAGTCTCAAGGTGAGTCAGGGGTCACCACGTTTCCCTCTCCCTTGGACAGGGCCTTCCCATTTCCCTCCCTTTGCGTGACGCCGGTCATTACAGGGATCTCCTCCCAGACCTGGACTAAAGCATCTGCCAACTCCTGGACAGTCTGTGGTGCAACGTGACGTTGGTGGATAGAGCGAGACATGATGTCTCAGATGTGCTCAATTGGATTTAGGTCTGGGGAACGGGCAGGCCAGTCCATAGCATCAATGCCTTCGTCTTGCAGGAACTGCTGACACACTCCAGCCACATGAGGTCTAGCATTGTCTTGCATTAGGAGGAACCCAGGGCCAACTGCACCAGCATATGATCTCACAAGGGGTCTGAGGATCTCATCTCGGTACCTAATGGCAGTCAGGCTACCTCTGGCGAGCACATGGAGGGCTGTGCGGCCTTCCAAAGAAATGCCACCCCACACCATTACTGACGCAATGCCAAACCAGTCATGCTGGAGGATGTTGCAGGCAGCAGAACGTTCTCCACGGCGTCTCCAGACTCTGTCACGTCTGTCACATGTGCTCAGTGTGAACCTGCTTTCATCTGTGAAGAGCACAGGGCGCCAGTGGCGAATTTGCCAATCTTGGTGTCCTCTGGCAAATGCCAAACGTCCTGCACGGTGTTGGGCTGTAAGCACAACCCCCACCTGTGGACGTCGGGCCCTCATATCACCCTCATGGAGTCTGTTTCTGACCGTTTGAGCAGACACATGCACATCTGTGGCCTGCTGAAGGTCATTTTGCAGGGCTCTGGCAGTGCTCCTCCTGTTCCTCCTTGCACAAAGGCGGAGGTAGCGGTCCTGCTGCTGGGTTGTTGCCCTCCTACGGCCTCCTCCATGTCTCCTGTTGTACTGGCCTGTCTCCTGGTAGCGCCTCCATGCTCTGGACACTACGCTGACAGACACAGCAAACCTTCTTGCCACAGCTCGCATTGATGTGCCATCCTGGATAAGCTGCACTACCTGAGCCACTTGTGTGGGTTGTAGACTCCGTCTCATGCTATCACTAGAGTGAAAGCACCGCCAGCATTCAAAAGTGACCAAAACATCAGCCAGGAAGCATAGGAACTGAGAAGTGGTCTGTTATCACCACCTGCAGAACTACTCCTTTATTGGGGGTGTCTTGCTAATTGCCTATAATTTCCACCTGTTGTCTATCCCATTTGAACAACAGCATGTGGAATTGATTGTCACTCAGTGTTGCTTCCTAAGTGGACAATTTGATTTCACAGAAGTGTGATTGACTTGGAGTTACATTGTGTTGTTTAAGTGTTCCCTTTATTTTTTTGAGCAGTGTATATTGTGCTTATATGTGAATAAAGCAGTTATATGTATATTAGCTGTGTGGTGAAGCTATAGTACATAGTGTATATGAAATGTAGATGCTAGGACACATCTCTGCCCTCAGCATGCTGAAGTCTAGTCCTGTCAATCAAGGGGAGGGGGGAGTGTTCAGAGCACAGGGGGTGTTACAAAGCAGTGCTCCAAGGATTCAGCCCCGCCCCCTGGTGCTCCAATTTGCTCATTTGCAAATGAAATAAAATGCAGATATCTGCAGCTGTTTAGCATACAGACAAAAGAAAGGTAGGCCTGGTTTAATAGGGTTCATCATGCTGATAGATCCACTTTAATATTACTAGAGACAATGCTACAGACAAGAATTTAGGGTAAGTCTATTTTATTTATTGCTTAAATATAAAGAAAATATCCAAAATAATCCAGTTAATATTCATTGGTGTCTGTCCATCCTTATTTCCACATAATCAGTAATAGCTGACGACAGGCTTGACGCACGTGCAGCCCAGTGTGACCACCTCGGTCTCCAGTCTATAGGAGAAGCTGCAGCCTTTCTGCTCCCGACGTAGCACCATCACCTCCTGCTGGATGGGGTAGGAGATCAGGGCTGGATTCTCATTGCCGTTGGCATCTGCGCAAGTGAAAGTGAGACAATTGGCCTCCGCAATGACGAAGGGGATTCTGTTGGGGTCTGAGTTGAGACTAAAAAAGGAAATTTAAAAGAATAAATAAAATGTTACAATTCCACAATGTATACATTTACATATTGTTCTTTTGGCAGCTGAAGATCTATGTACCCTGCAGATTTTGGATATTTTCCCACCCGCTCGTCTCTGTAAATTTCTCCATCCACGATCACTAAGGTTCTTCTTGCTGATGTCAGAACTGTGCTTTCTGCTCTGAGGCTTCCGCAATTCCTCTTCACCTCTTTCCCTGAGAAACTGCAGCTGCATCTCCCTCCTCCTCTGTATTACACTAGAAGGATTTTTTGGGGGACTGAAGACTTTTTGAAGATTTACTAGGAGTGGGATAGGGGAACCACAGTCTGCTAGAAGACACTATCTAATACCTTCTCATGTGTGGTACTCAGGAAGGAAAGAGGAAAGGAAGGATCGGTTGACTGTCGGTTTTACATGTATTATCTATGGCTGCTATGATTATATATGTACAGTCTATAGTTTCCAGCCAAAACATTAAAGTGTTTGTGCACTTTTCTCATAAATTTATTTTTAGATATGATGAGGTTTTGGTTGCATTGACTTGATTTGAATGTGTCCTGGGGATCTATAGCCACTGAGTGTGAATAGCTCTAATCTGCTCCGACCACAGGTTCTTCTTCTGTGATCAGGAGTAGATTAGCAAGAAGGTGATGGTTGCAGAATCTGACTGCATACAGTCTTTGTTTGTAGTCTGTTACCATGGAGACACATAACACTGCACAGGAACTGTATACACTGCATTATGTACTGTATTAATGCAGATGGTGATTTGGATCTTAAGAATGCCCCAATGTCAAGGCTGAAATTCTGGGGCTTACAGAAAATAGTCTTGTCCTCAGGACAGAAGTCTAGATGAACCTGCAAATCCAAGCCCTAATAATGCAGGAAATTAGTGCTCCATTCCATAGAAGGTACACAGGATTATAGCCCTATTTCCTAAATGTTTGAAATGGAGTACGTTGTGACATTTACCTGTATTCCCAGGGTGACAAAGAGTGAGTGTGAATGTCCTCCATCTGTACCAAACTGTCCAGGTAGCTGGTGTCAATGAGACCGATGTCCACTATCATAGCGCTTGGCAAGTGGCGGTTCCTTCTTCCAGGACATCTCTGTTTGGCCTCTAGGGGGAGCTCTTCATCCTTAGACCCTTCCTGAGTATTAGTGAGGGACAAATACTCCTCTGGGAGAAAGGCCGATGAGCAGAGGGACACCAGGGCGGCCATCTTATTAGAATGAGAATAACTTTGATCATTCCAAACAGGCAAAGAGGAGAAAATTGTTTATTGTGCACAATGTTTGACTTATTGGGGTTGTCACATTACACTTTTAAAACCAGCACCTGGACCTGAATACTTTTGTAATCTCATGTGATTAAAAACTTAGTATAGTCACTGAGTTATTCAATAAAATGTTTCTGTATAGCGCCACCTGCTGTTTTTCCATATTTCTCCATCCACCTTAGTAACATTGCTGAGGTGGTCGCACATGCTCAGTTCCATCCTTCAACTGCTACTAGCTTTATCTACTGTCAGAAGCTGTGACAGTTACAGGGAGAGAGCTGAAGCAGAAAGGAAAGACCCCTGAGCTGTTATATGGAGAGAGCTGAAGCAGAAAGGACAGACCCCTGAGCTTTTATAGGGAGAGAGCTGAAGCAGAAAGGAACCTCCCCTAAGCCATTATAAGAAGATAATTGCAGCAGAAAGGACACACCCTGAGCTACCAGCCTGAAATAAATCTATTAGAGCAAATGGAGCAATGAACGGGGAGATCTCTGGATCCATGTGAGGTTCAGGGCTGGTTCTAGCTTTGTTAGAAAGAGACTGTCATGTTCTTTATGTTTTTCAATTTTTACATTAATCATGGGATAAACTCTTTAATGGTTTTCACCAAAACATTCATTACATCCTATGCAGATATTACAGTAAACTACCATTGATCCAGCATCCATGAAACCCCTAATCTGCTCCCTTATCAAAATTTTAATGTTCCTAGGGATGCACAATGGAAGTAAATCAGGGAACACTTTCCAGCCTATTGAAATGGACTGATTGCTGTATTCTGGATGATATATATTCTACTGTCATCGTCCTTAATATAATATTATACAATGGACACTTTTATACTCACAAGTATCAGTGAGGTTCTTGTATGGACCATTCTTCTCCTGCTGCTGGGTTCTCCGTATAGTTCTTGGATCTGCCGCTCTAATTCTTGGATCCCAGTCCCTCTCTCTATTTATACCAGTTGTGGCTCCCAGTGGAGTCTCCATCTCAGGAATCATAGTTTTCCAAAAAGTTTCTGTAAGTTCCAGTCGTGTCTATGACCATTGAGGAATGTGGACTGTCCAGCTCTACCCTGTTATGTCAGATTATAAGAGAGAGAAACCAGCATAAGATCTCGGCACTTCCCTAATCAGGGGCCATAATTTATCTGAACTCTCGCCGCTTATCTTGGACCATAGAGATAGCAGCACATGGTAATTATTGTCTTCACTGGCCTGGACGAAAATGATGGTTCCTGTAACTTAATATTTTGTTGCACAACCTTTTGAGGCAATCGCTGCAATCATGCGATTTCTGTAACCCTCAATGAGACTTCTGCACCTGTCCACAGGTATTTTGGCAAACTCCTCATCATGAACAAACTGCTCCAGCTATCTCGGGTTTGAAGGGTGACTTCTCCAGATTGCATGTTTCAGCTCCTTCCACAGATCCTCAATATGATTTAGATCAAGGATTATACCGTGCTGCCCATAAATATTCATACCCCTGTCTAATTTTGACTTAAAGTTACTTTTATTCAACCAGCAAGTAATTTTTGGACGGGAAATGACATAGGTGTCTCCCAAAAGATAATAAGACGATGTACAAGAGGCATTATTGTGGGGAAAAAAACAATTTCTCAGCTTTTATTTACATTTGAGCAAAAAATACAAGGTGTTCCGCACTGTGGAAAATCTCAGAGGACGTGGTCGAAAGCCAAAAGTGACACCTGTGCTGGACAGGAGGATAGTTAGAGAGGTGAAAAAGAATCCAAGGATCACCACCAAGGCCATCCTGGTGAATCTGGGTTTTGCTGGTGGCAATGTCTCAAGGCAGACAATCCAACGGACACTGCACACTGCTGGGTTCCACTTCTCCAGATAAGGCACACAAAAGCTCGCTTGGCCTTTGCAAAAGCTCATCTGGACAAAGAAGAAGACTTCTGGTCTTCTGTGTTATGGTCAGATGAAACAAAAATTGAATTGTTTGGTCACAATGATGTTTCCTTCAAAAAGGAGAAGCCTTCAACCCAAAGAACACCATCCCCACTGTCAAACATGGTGGTGGGAACCTAATGCTTTGGGGGTGTTTTTCAGCCAATGGACCAGGGAACCTAATCACAGTAAACGACACCATGAAAAAAGAGCAATACATGAGGATTCTCAACGACAACATCAGGCAGTCTGCAGAGAAACTTGGCTTTGGGCAGGGCCGTTTGAAGGAATTTGGGGGCCCCAAGCAAAATAGACATGGAGGCCCCCCCCTCCACGCCCTCCCCACCTTACGCACAGTGTGACCTCAAGTCTGGGGCCAGGCTGAGGCATTGCGGGACAAATTCTATATACCCCCTCCCCCCTACCCTACTGTGAAACAGATATTTGGATGGACATAACATACATTGCTATGAAATATACAGTAGAATACAGCACCACATACCAGTTACATCCAGTGACATCTTCTGTGATATAGACTTTCCTCAACGTCTTCATTCGGAGATAGGACCGTCATGATTACTGCTTTCAGCCGCTTCTCCTCTCTGCAAAGTTTCGCAGAAAATGTTTTAGATTCCTCACTTTACTATCATCCTCAGATAACAGACCTCCCCTTCCCCCGTAGTGCCCATAAGTATAATGCTCTCTGTATAATTATAATATATAATGGCCCCCTCTGTATTATTATTATTATAATGACCACCTCTGTAGTATTATAGTAATAATTATGGCCCCCTTCAGCTCCTCCAGCATACAGTCCCGTGTAAGATACATCACTCCCCCTGCCTTCAGTCCTTCTTGCAAACAGTCCCATGTAAAATACATCACTCCCCCTGCCTTCCGCTCTTCCAGCATACAGTCCCATGTAAGATACATCACAGTCCTGCCTTCAGCCCCTCCAACATACAGTCCCATGTAAAATACATCACTCTCCCTTCAGCTCCTCCAGCATATAGTCCCATGTAAGATACAACCCCCAGAGGATGCCATCTGCCCATCCTGCTGTCCATATACCAGGCCTACCAGTATTACCCCTTCATATACCGCCTGCCCGCCTGGTCACCCCACACCTAACAGTCTGAGTCACTTGTCTCCCTGAGTGTTAGGTGGGGTGACCAGGCGGGCAGGTGGTATATCAAGGGGTAATTCTGGTAGACCTGGTATATGGACAGCAGAGATGGGCAGATGGCATCCTCTGGGCAGTACTGTCTCTCTGGTCATCCTTCACCAGCACCCTGACTGCCACGGTCCTGCTTGGCCCGGCTCTCATGGCACTTCACTGCCTGGTGCTTGGCTATCAGCGCTGAGTGACTCAGTCACACTGCGACACTGACTGTCACTCAGCGCTGATAGCCGAGCACCAGGCAGTGAAGTGCCATGAGAGCCGGGCCAAGCAGGTCCGTGGCAGTCAGGGTGCTGGTGAAGGATGACCAGAGAGACAGTACTGCCCAGAGGATGCCATCTGCCCATCTCTGCTGTCCATATACCAGGTTAGGCCTGGTATATAGACAGCAGAGATGGGCAGATGGCATCCCAGAGAGGCAGTACTGTCTCAGTGTCCCTGGTCATCCTTCACCAGCACCCTGACCACAGTGCAGTGCCATGGTGCCATCTGCTTGGCAGCCTTGGCCTGGCTCTCATAGCACTGACTGGCACAGTGGCACTTCACTCATATTATCATATATTACCCCTAAAGCCTGCCTGCCCTCAGCCCATGGCAACACAGTACACTAGTCACTACTGACTTAATTACACACTCAGGGGGTGGGACTTTGGGACTCTGGGACAGTAACACTGACTGTCACTCACTCTGTCTCAGGGTCGCTTGAATCACTGTCTCTAGGCTGGACTACAGTCTACTACTGATTCAGCGACAGTGCGGCAGCCATCTTCTGCTTCTTCTTGCTCCAGCTCCTGGCTCTGCACTGTCTTTCCTGCCTGGAAGGTGGGCGGAGCCTATCGAGAACTGCCGTGCATGCCCCGCCTTTCCTCCTCACTCTGCTCTGCAGTCGGGCGCTGTGTGAAAAAAAAAAAAAACACAGCATCGGCGATTTAACTTGTGCCAGTCCAGCGGACAGTGCCCCCCTGCAGTGTGGCGCCCGGGGCAACGGCCCTCCCGGCCCCCCCCCACGCTACCCCCCTGGGCTCTCTATAGAGCGCTCAGGCGGCTGCAGCCTTAAAGGAAGCAAAACAAGCACCGGCTCTGCTTGGGGCCCCAAGCAATTGCTTGTTTTGCCTGTCTGTTAGCGACGGGCCTGGCCTTGAGCACCAGTGGACATTTCAGCATGACAATGACCCAAAACACACAGCAAAAGTGGTGAAGAAATGGTTAGCAGACAACAACATTAACGTTGTGGAGTGGCCCAGCCAGAGTCCAGACTTGAATCCAATTGGGAATCTGTGGAGGGAGCTAAAGATCAGGGTGATGGCAAGAAGACCTTCCAACCTGAAAGATTTGGAGCTCATTGCTAAAGATGAATGGGCAAAAATACCTGTGGAGACATGCAAAAAGCTGGTCTGCAATTATAGGAAGCGTTTGATTGCTGTAATACCCAATAAAGGTTTTTCTATTGATTATTGAGAAGGGTAGGAATAATTTTGGACTGGACACTTTTTGTACAAATGTAAATAAAAGCTGAGAAATGTTTTTCCCCACAATAATGCCTCTTGTACATCGTCTTATTATCTTTTGGGAGACACCTATGTCATTTCCCGTCAAAAAATTACCTGCTGGTTGAATAAAAGTAACTTTAAGTCAAAATTTGCCAGGGGTATGAATAATTATGGGCAGCACTGTAGAAGGCCACTTCAGAATAATAATAGGGTAATTATCCTGTTGAAAGACCTATGACCTGTGACTGAAATAGGACATTTAGCTCCAGAATGCCTTGATAGTCTTGAGATTTCATTGTACCCTGCACAGATTGAAGACACCCTATGCCAGATGCAGCAAAAGCAGCCATAAAAACATAACCAAGCCTCCTCCATGTTTCCCAGTAGCTTCATTTTTTTATCTGTGAACATAGAGCTGATGTCACTTGCCAAAAAGCTCCAGTTTTGTCTCATCTGTCCAAAGGACATTTCTCCCAGAAGCTTTATTGCTTGACAATATGTATTTTGGCAAATTCTAATCTTGCATTTTTATCACTTGCTTTCAAAAGTGGTGTTCTCCTCAGTCATCTTTCACCAAGTCCACTTTGGGTAAGGCAGCGATGGATGGTGCAATCTGACATTGATGTACCTTGAGCTTGGAATTCACGCCTAATCTCTTTGGAAGTTGTTCTCGGCTCCTTTGTTACCATTTGTATTATCCATCTCTTCAATTTGTCATCATTTTTCCTCTTGCGGCCACATCCAGGGAGGTTGGCTACAGTCCCATAGACCTTAAGCTTCTGAATAGTATGTGCAACTTTAGTTACAGGAACATCAAGCTGTTTGGAGATGGTCTCATAGCCTTTACCGTTAACATTTTTGTCTATAATTTTCTTTCTATTTTCCGAGACACCTCTTTCCTTAGCTTTCCATGATACCAAACAGCACAGTGACTACTTTTTACCCGTTTAATAGGCAGACTGACTAAGATTGAAGACACCTGTGATGCTAATTACAGGACACACCTTATTTTAACATGTCACTATGTCTCAAATTATTTTCAATCTTTTCTAGGGGTACTATTATTTTTGTCCAGACTTGTTTCATTAGGTTTTTTTTATTATTCTGTTGAACCACAATTCAAAAGCAATGTCTTATTTTCATTAGCTGAATTTTTATTTATTATTAATTTTGTCAGTTTCAAGTTATTTCAGTGACCATTGTGGGTTTTTCTTTCTTTAACGGAAGGGTACCAAAAATTTTATGGACGTGTGTAGATACTTTTCATACAATCCTGTTTGTTAGGCTACATGCACACGACCGTGCTGTTTTTTGCGGTCCGCAAACCGCGGATCCGCAAAAAGCGTAAGCCGCCCGTGTGCCTTCCGCAATTTGCGGAACGGAACGGGCGGCCATTGATTTAACTGCCTATTTTTGTCCGTTTTGCGGACAAGAATAGGACAGGTTATATTTTTTTTGCGGGGCCGCGGAACGGAGCAACGGATACGGAGAGCACACTGAAGTGAATGGGTCCGCGCCCGAGCTGCACAATGTGTGGCTCGGACGCGGACCAAAACAACGGCCGTGTGCATGAGGCCTTGCTATGAGCTCTTGCTTCAGTTTATGACTCTTTTATCTCTATCCGGTGCGGGAGAGGATTATTACTGTGTCTGCTTTTCTGGTTAATTAGTAATCAAGGGATTCCATAGCGGGAGATGTTCCCGTCCTTTAAATTCTCCCAAGTTTCATATTCATTTCTGAAAGATTAAAATATATTGATATAAAATCCCAAGAATCATTGAAACCTGATTTTAGGTTATGAATATTTTAGGAAAGTCCAGAAACAACCGTGTCCCTTATATAATGGGCCCGGAGTCAGAGTCCCAGCACAGTCCACCAGCAGAACCTCACCAGAGCTCGTCTATGAGAACAATGGCCGCCCACCGGGGAACATTAATGGTAGGAGCACCGATTCCTATTCAGTTTTATTAACCAGGTCCATTATGGGGGTATGAGGTGTGGGGGTTCATTACTTGTTATTATGTTCTCCGAAAGTAAAATTATCTTCCTTGGTTTACCTGAAGAATTGTCTTGAAGGGTTTGTCCACTTCTGAGCATAATTTGACAGTTTAAAAGCTGAACAACATTGTACGTACTTTGCATTATATATGGATACAACCTGTGTTATGCTCCAGAGCTGTAGTTACAATTCTGTTGGTTGTTAGTGGAAACAGAAAGCATAAAAATAGACACACCATAACAGCCAACCTATATTCTATAATGTGGGGGGATGGTTAGTTTTACCTATATCATATCAGTGCACCGAGTCTCGATTAAATGCTGCTTTATCCAGAAGGCAAATTATCAGAACAAGCTCTGAAGCCAGCAGAATTGTAAATGCAGCTCTAGAGTAAAGGTCATGCTTGTATATATTGATTTCACCAGTAGAATAGTGAGTGCAGCTCTGAAGTATGATACAGGATGTAACTCAGGATCAATACAGAATAAGTAATGTAATGTATGTAGACAGTGACTGCTCCAGCAGAATAGTGAGTATTATATATACTGTAGGATAAATCTGCTGCATCTTATTGCTCCATTTCTAACCCTTCCTTGTACCTTAATCCCGTATAACGCTGACACCTCCATAATGCCCCCTATAATACATTTCCTTTAATCTGTTCTCAGGGTCTTTCCACATGGCTTCTCCTTATCTTCCTTTCTTCTGCCCATGGAAGAGAGGTGCAGGTACCTGGTACAGAGGAGTGGGATGTCCGCCCAGTGTCCGGAGGTGATTGTCCATTCCAAGTGGACGCCACATTTCCACCACGTGTGAAGGTTCATATGAAGATCAACAGTGGGAGCTCTGCACAACTAATGACGGACAGCATCAAGAGCCGCTCAATGTCTCCATGGGAATACAGGTAAATATACAGGTATCTATCTATCTATCTATCTATCTATCTATCTATCTATCTATCTATCTATCTATCTATCTATCTATCTCATTCTGCCTATAGATAATAGGTAAATCTCTCCACGTCAAAGGCTGTAAGGTCAGCCCTATACATTACGTGTACTAAGTGACGTCATCTCACGATTACTATGGTTTATCTATCTATACGCTTATTTTTCCATCACGCTGCTAACAATGTAGAATTTAATACATGAAAAATATACTGTGAGCTTAGTATTGTAAAAGCTATTTTGCTAATTTTGGCCTCTGATTTCTATAATCTTCTTCCTCCAGCTACAACGTGGACAACCACAGAGTCCCATTGGTCATCAATGAGGCCAGATGTCTCCACCACGGCTGTTTGGACCCTGAGGGTCATGTGGACCTCAACATGAACTCAGTCCCCATCAGACAGGAGATCCTGGTCCTGCGCCGTGAGATGAGAGGATGCGTCCCCGTCTATAAGCTGGACAAGCAGCTAGTCACTGTGGGCTGCACCTGTGTCCGGCCCATCACCCAGTACCTCAGATAAGAGCCTCATGGGTCACCACTGTCTCAGTGGAAGCGTTACCCATCGACCAATCAGGGGACTGATAATGTGATTTTAGGAATTAAAGCTGAATTCTGATTGGTTGCTGTTAAGGACTACTTATAAAAACCAGTGTAAGGAAAATTGATGTTGCCGACAGGAACCAATCAGATTTTATCTACTACTGCCGACTACAAAACAGGAGCAATTGGATTGGTTGTCGTGGGTGACACTTCTAAAAAAACAATATGTGCAGAGCCGCGTTTTCTCAGTTTTACTATTTAAATTTATTAATTTATTATGCTTTTATGTAAATATTTTTTATATTTATATGATTATATTTATATTATTACATAAAATTATTGAAACTATTTAATCAGTCTGTTTTAATGGAATCCTACCATTGTGTGTGTACAGGTCCCATGCAGACCTATGTGTCTCCAGCCTCCTGATCTTGTGTGCAGTCCGATACTCTAGTCATACGCTCTTCTCTTTGCTGTTTTTCTGATCGGAATGCAAAAATGTTCACTCCCTGGTGACCATTTCTTGTAGGCTCTCACAGCCCCCACTTTATGTTCTTGCGGTAATAGTAAATTTACCTACAGAATTGGCTTTCACTCATAGGAAAAAGGAACTGCCCCTCCCCCCTTAGTTATTCAGTAAACGAACTGAACAACCTAAACATTTTTTTGGGAACAATGGTTTTTAGTCATTTTTGACAAAATAGGTTACCTATTTTGACAACCTAAATTTAAGGTTTTTTTTTAAGCTAAACCTAAGCATACATCATACACACCATGAGAATGTAGTAATAGTTTGACAATTAAGTAGTTTTTTTTTTGCTAATTCTTTATTTAAAGGCTATGTACACCTTCGTTGGTATTTTTTTTTTATGATTGCATGTTACTCCTTTTTGGCTAAAAATAATTTTTTCAATTGGCCTTTATTAAAAATATTAAACTGTTCTGTCACAAAGGGTTAACTGTTTTTCTAGCTGTGTGATTACTCTCTAAATTACTGAGAGGACATAAACACTTATTTAAGCCACATTCTTAGCAGTAAGACAATAACTGAGCTATAATGAGAGTTTATATTGTCAGAGAGCAGAGATAAGGAGCCTGTCAGCTCCTGGTCTGACGGAAAAGAGAGAAAATCCAAAGGGTGCTGCTAGAGCATATCAGCTCTGTACAGTAAAAAGGACGCAATTTTTTTCAAAATGAACACCAATTGAAAAAATTATATTTAGTTTAAAATAAGTATAATACAATAATAAAAACATAGCCCCCCAAAGGTGTACATAGCCTTTAAGCTTCTAATAAGCATTATAAACAGGATGAGCACTGAAAAAAGATAGTGATTATGCAATCATCCGTGATGTCTGGACATAGTAAGTATAAGTATCAAACAACCAAGTAAGATGTAGCCTAATAAAGGCAGTGAAAAAGAGAAAGAAGAATAGACTAGGAAGGATAAAGAAGAAAAGGAAGATAGGAAGAGGGAAAAGGGGGGGGCAGGGAAGAGAATAAAAAAAAAACTGAAAAAATGTATTAGATTTATGAGGACGACAAAGACTTATACTCAGGTTAGCCCTAAAAAAGAATCCAATGTCGCCATGGTTTATGAAACTTGATGTTTGTGCCCCTCACAGATGTGGTAAGGTCCTCCATTCTCATGACCTCCTGGATTTTACTAAACCAAAGATCTATTGTCGAAGCCAATGTCTGTTTCCACAGACAAAAGACACATACCCTCGAGGCACTAACCAAATGTCTTACCTCAGACTTCCTATAGGAAGCAGAAAAAAGGGCAGGTGTCTATGGAAAAACATGAGAAGGGAATTTAGACAATATCTGCCATACATCTTTCCAGTAGCTGGCAAGCTCAGGACACTGAAGATATGTAAAATTGTTCCTCGAGCCCCTCCACATCTCCTACACCAGTGGTGCCCAACCATTTTCCGTCTGAGGGCTGCACTAGACATGGTATAAATTTTGCGGGCCAGAACCAGGTAGCTTTGCCAGAAAGAAATGCAAACACTGTGAGGGGGGCACGTGTGAGCATTACTACTGGGAAGGGGACACATCTGGGCATTTTTACCATGAAGGGGGCACATGTAAGCATTACTACTAAGAAGGGGACACATGTGAGTATTACTACTGTGAAGGGGGCATATGTGAGCATTACTACTGTGAAGGGGGCATATGTGAGCATTACTACTGTGAAGGGGGCACATGTGAGCCTTACTACTGTGAAGGGGCACATGTGAGCATTACTACTGAGAAGGGGACACATCTGGGCATTTTTACCATGAAGGGGGCACATGTGAGCATTACTACTAAGAAGGGGGCACATCTGGACATTTTTACCATGAAGGGGGCACATGTGAGCATTACTACTGTAAAGGGGGCACATGTGAGCATTACTACTGTTAAGGGGGCACGTGAGCATTACTACTGTGAAGGGGCACATGTGAGCATTACTACTGTGAAGGGTGCACATGTGGGCATTACTACTGTGAAGGGGCACATGTGTGCATTATTACTGTGAAGGGGCACATATGACCATTACTACTGTGAAGGGGGCACATTTGAGCATTACTACTGAGAAGGGGAAACATCTGGGCATTTTTACCATGAAGGGGGCACATGTGAGCATTACTACTAAGAAGGGGACACATGTGAGCATTACTACTGAGAAGGGAGCATATTTGAGCATTACTACTGTGAAGGGGGCACATGTGAGCATTACTACTGTGAAGGGGGCACATGTGAGCAATATTACTGTGAAGGGTGAACATGTGGGCATTACTACTGTGAAGGGGGCACATGTGAGCATTATTACTGTGAAGGGGGCACATGTGAGCATTACTACTGAGAAGGGGGCACATCTGGGCATTTTTACCATGAAGGGGGCACTTGTGAGCATTACTACTGTAAAGGGGGGCACATGTAAGCATTACTACTAAGAAGAGGACACA